>NC_083707.1:12090075-12393106 GCF_033118175.1 Dama dama
CAGGGGATCTTCCCTACCCAGGGATCGAACCCTCATCTCTATGTCTCCTGCATTGACAGGTGAGTTCTTTACCACTAGCGCCTCCTGGGGCATCAAAAAATTTATTTATTATTAAAAACAAGTACAACTTGATAAAAACTTTTGTCAACTACAGGTAACCTACCATTCACCCAGAAAACATGAAGACTCTTGATAACTTAGTTACATATTTTCAGATTATTTTTTTTCTTTTTTAAGCATGTATGTAATAATGCACTTGGTTTAATTTGTATGGAGTTAACATAAAGCGATTCAAACTATTAAAGATATTTTTCTTTAATGTTTGAAAGAGAATATTTGACACATGTGACAGAATTCATACCATTTTTAAAATAATTTCTGAGAACAATAATAAAATAAAAATTCATTAGTTTACCACACAGATTAAGAAAGTATATTCAACACTCCAGGTGTTCTCAGATTTGGAAATCAGACAAATTTGGCAACTAAACAGCAATAACAAAAACAAGAAAAGTGATGGTATAAGAAACAGACATTCTAGGTTAAGGTAGTTAAACATAATATTGCTGTGAAATAAAAAGAATTAACTTACTAAGGAAACTTATGAAAACATGATGGACATGTTGGAGACTAACCTCTAATGAAGTGGGTGTGGTCAGAAAGGTTAGGGATGAGGAGGAGATGCTAGTTTTGCTTTTAGTTCTAAGTGAAACAAGAATATATTAAATCTGGTTAAGTTAGAAAGCATAGGGGTTTGGGAATTCAAAGAGGGAGGAGGCAATTCACATGAGGCTGGGAAAGAAATATTTGGTATACAAATGTTTTGTGCCATGCAGAGACAATGGAACGCAGTTTCGACTCTGGTCTCCAGGCCCTGCTGAGCTTCTCCCCACCACATCCAGCCAATCTTCTTTGCAGATATCTCTAATAATAATGCCCTTCCTGAACTGGACCTTTATCTAAATTGTTTTATGTAGACAAAAGGGAAGGCAAAAAGAAAGACTTCCTGTGTCTTCCCTTTCTTAAAAATAATCCACATATTTTTATAATGTGTATTTTAATCCACAAGAACCCATGCAAAAGAGACATATTTTGTGGTGGCAAATTTTGTTCCCCTACACCTGTTTAGTCTTATTTTAAAGTTTTATGTTTCTACACATTTTATCATGCAATTTTTCTTTTTTACTAAATTAGTAGGAACATAAATCTCAAGTATAAGAGTTTTAATTTCATTTATTTAAATAGGCTTAAGTTTGGGTAAACAGTATTTTTTAATTTATAAGATATTGGAAATGTAATTACATCAAGGTAAATGTTTCTTGCTAAATTTAGGTATCAGGAAAACATTATTGAAAAAAGAAAACAAGATTGGATACAGAAAACATCTTTCTTCCATTTTAACAAATATATATACACTGTTGTCATGGTTACTGAAATCTAACAAATATTTTCCTTATATATATATATGCTTGGTAAAGAATCCACCTGCAATGCAGGAGACCCTGGTTCGATTCCTGGATCAGGAAGATCCACTGGAGAAGGGATAGACTACCCACTCCAGTATTCTTGGGCTTTTCTGGTGGCTCAGCTGGTGAGGAATCTGCCTGCAATGTGGGAGATCTGGGTTCAATCCCTGGGTTGGGAAGATCCCCTGGAGAAGGGAAAGGCTACCCTCTCCAGTATTCTGGCCTGGAGAACTCCATGGACTGTATAGTTCATGGGGTTGCAAAAAGTCGAACATGACTGAGTGGCTTTCACTTTCATGCATAAGTATTTTGCTAAATATCATCTTATAATGAATTTCTGATACAAATGGAATTTCAATGCATCTCACAGATGAAGACAAGTAGGATGTGTCACTCCAAAGTATGCTTCCTTGTCATAATGATTATTTTGAGTCAATTATTAAAAAAATAAAAAATAAAAGCAGCAGACACAGGAGAAGCTCTGAAAACTAAGTAGAAGTTACGCTTTTGTGAGAGATAGTTACCCGGACAAGGGGAATCTCCTTTGGTACAAGGGTCTCCCTTAACCGTACCAGAGAGGGATGACCAAATCTCTAGAAAGTCATCAGTGGAGATGACAATGAGCTAAATATTTGTAACAACCATATCCTGTTTACTGTGCTTTCCTGTTAACCTCCCATAAGTGGCTTCCTGACCCCAACACCTTTCTTTTGTCTTCAGAGGACAATGATATTTAAGGCGATGGCCTAGTTGCATGAAAGAAAGTGGGGCTTAAAAGGATGGTCACATCCCAGTTCTCAGCGAGTCCCTGGGACGGCTGCTGAGGGTAGGTTCTTGGCAGGAAAGAATTCAAGAACAATTCGTAGTAAAATTAAAGGTTTATTCAGGAAGACACACTCCAAAGAGAGAGTGAGGACCATCTTGGAAGGCAACAGGCCCCAGGGTGTGGGGTTTTATAGGTGTGGGTAATTTCACAGGCTAGTAGGTGGGAGGACTATTCCAGCTATCTGCGGGAAGGTGGGGATTTCCAGGATTGGGTCATAGTCTACTTTTTGACCTTTATGGTTGGCCTTGGAATTGTATTTTGATGCTATGGGTGTGTCATTTAGCTTGTTGATGTGTTATACTGAGGTTCAAGGTCTAGTAGAAGTTGGCTTGTCTGCAATCCTGGATCTGTTTGGTTCTAATCAGTTTATGTCATGTCCTCAGGCTGCGTCATTCTTTTAATGGTTGTGTCTTGCCTCCTTCTTGTCTCAGCCTGGGTCATCTCAGAGAGTTACTCAGTTTTCCTGTCTATCTTTCATGTATATAGAAAGTATATATGTTATACAACTTTCATTTTTCTCCTGTTAATCAGTCTTCTTATTACGGGATGTTGTCTCAGACCAGAAGCTATAAGAAAAGAAGGTGCAGAGGAAGAAAAATTTCTTCTCCACACTTCCAGGTTCTTTGACTGATTCAATAATTAAATTGACATAATACACCAATAGGAGGAAAACAAATATAATTATGAATTTATGAGAGTCCCAAAGATTTGATACCCAAAGATCAAGCTGTGCAGGTGACTTTTGTATTCTGAGATAAGGATTGAGATAGGGGTCTGGGGCTTCAGTTGGGAGGAGGAGAGTTTTCAAGGTAATGGAAGAGCAAATGTTTCATAATTAGACCTTTGATGGGCCATATAGACAGGTCATTCAGATAAAAAAGTATCTTTAGTAATACTTTCTCTCTGAGCCAAGCCCCTTTCTAAATTATTTCAGATAGTTAAGGGGAAATAAGAATCTTTTTCTGATTCTTTTGAGCGTTGATTGTCTTCAGCTTAAAATAACCCACATGCCAAAGTGGCACAATTTGGGGAGGCTTGTTCTGAACCCCTTCAAGAGAACTTTTTTCTTCCCTTGTACTCCAAGCATGTAAATGTATCATTTACTATCATACATAATTATTAATGTCATAAATAATTGGATAGCATACTAAAAAGGAAGCAATGACAGAAAATATTTGAGTTGAGTCTATATAGGAAGTTTAGTAACCTCACAATTAAGGAATTGTTTTATTTTTTGCTGACATATAGTTGATTTGCAATGTTAATTCCTACTGTACAGAAAGGTGATACATTTATACATACAAATACATTCTTTTTTAATATTATATTATTGTCCATTATGGTTTATCGTAGGATACTGAATATTGTTCTCTGTGCTATATAGTAGGATTTGTTTAAAAAGTTGTTTTTTAAATTCTCACAAAAAAGCAAAACACTATTGATAGGTTAATTCTGTGTGTCCAATTGACGGTGCCATAGAATGCTCAAATATTTAAATTAAATAATTATTTAATTATTATTAAATATTTAAATATTATTTCTAGGTGTATTTAGCAGGGTGTTTCTGAATGAGATTAGTATTTGAATCTGTGGACTCAGTAGATGACCTCTCCGATAATGGTGGACATCATTCAACTCACTGAGGGCCAAAATGGAATGACAGAGAAAGGAATAATTCACCTCTTTTTCTTTTTCCCTGCCTTTAGAGCTAGGACATCAGTCCTCTCTTGCCCTTGGACTATAAACTGCACCAATGGCTCACTTGGTTCTCAGGCCTTTGGACTTTACTATTATTCTCAGGGGACTGAACTTTTAACCTGTGAATTCAGATGCTATTTCCATATAGAAAGTGTCAGTACTGAGTTGAATTGTAGAATGCCAAGCTGGAGTCCAGAAAATTACATGTTGGAGTGAGGAGAACCCCCCAAAACATATTGAAACTGACTCCAGAACCCTAATAGGGAACAAATCTTGTCAATTTACTCAAGGATTTAATTTATTCCAACTTTCTATGCAGTCTTTATATTTATAACCATACCTCTGAGTCACATCACTCTCAAGTGAGGACCTTTTCAGAGTATCAAGTTCTACCTTCCATAAAAGGTTATGGACTTAATTTTTTTTTTTTCAACCCTAACCAAGTTAACAGTTCTCTGATGATTTTCAGCAGCTTTTCTGCCTGACTTCTTATCTTCCCTCCTTATGCAACTTAAGTATCTCAAATACCTCAAAGATGTCAACCATATCTTTCTCCTCTCCACATTCTTGCACTTTCAAGCACTATTGTCTTAGAACCCATCAACTCTAGTGTTATTCACTGCAGATTGTGGGATTGCTGAAAGCTCTGCTAGTTTCTCTTCCCCTTGGAAATCACCACCTGGCTGACTTTTTGGATTTTTTCCCTTTATGCCAAGAAGTAAGAAATGAGGTCAGGAAACAACAGTAAGAACTGGACATGGAAAAACTGACTGGTTCCAAATAGAAAAAGGAGTACATCAAGGCTGTATATTGTCACCCTGCTTATTTAACTTATATGCAGAGTAAATAATGAGAAACGTTGGGCTGGAGGAAGCACAAGCTGGAATCAAGATTGCTGGGAGAAATATCAATAACCTCAGATATGCAGATGATACCACCCTTATGTCAGAAAGTGAAGAAGAACTAAAGAGCCTCTTGGTGAAGGTGAAAGAGGAGAGTGAAAAAGTTGGGTTAAAGCTCAACATTCAGAAAACTAAGATCATGGCATCTGGTCCCATCACTTCATGGGAAATAGACGAGGAAACAGTAGAAACAGTGGCTGACTTTATTTTTGGGGGCTCCAAAATCACTGCAGATGGTGATTGCAGCCATGAAATTAAAAGATGCTTACTCCTTGGAAGGAAAGTTATGACCCACCTAGATAGCATATTGAAAAGTAGAGACATTACTTTGCCAACAAAGGTCCATCTAGTCAAGGCTATGTTTTTTCCAGTGGTCATGTATGGATGTGAGAGTTGGACTCTAAAGAAAGCTGAGTGCCAAAGAATTGATGCTTTTGAACTGTGGTGTTGGAGAAGACTCTTGAGAGTCCCTTGAACTGCAAGGAGATCCAACCAGTCCATCCTAAAGGAAATTAGTTCTGAATATTCATTGGAAAGACTGATGTTGAAGCTGAAACCAGTACTTTGGCCACCTGATGCGAAGGGCTGACTCATTTGAAAAGATCCTGATTCTGGAAAAATTGAGGGCAGGAGGAGAAGGGGACAACAGAGGATGAGATGGTTGGATGGCATCACCGACTCAATGGACATGGGTTTGGGTGAACTCTGGGAGTTGGTGATGGACAGGGAGGCCTGGTGTGCTGCGGTACATGGGGTCGCAAAGAGTCCGACACGACTGAGTGACTGAACTGTACTGTACTGGGTGGGAGGTGCATAAAAAATACAGTGGGCTCACTTCAGTCAGCTTACCTTTTCTCCAGAATCTTTATCCCTACGTCCTAGAAGGCTTCCATCATGTTTGTTTTTATTTGATGTTTTTATCAAAGTTTTACAGAGATTATCAGAAGAGCTACTCCCATTACAACCCATGCTACATTAGACTAAAGTAGTCATTGCCTGTGCTTTTAATGAGAGGTATTGGTAAAATTCCTATCCTTTAATTGCATTTTGAAGCATAATTATGTGGAAATGAAAAAAATTAATAATAGTAACTAAATATAATCTGTAGACATAACTAACATCTGCATGTAAACACACAATCAGTTTAGAATAAAACAAAGAACATATATGAAGCCTTGTTTATATCATCCCCAACAAAGTTTATAATGAAATGGTATGCAGTGAGTTGACCTACTGTTAGTTTAATATGTGTTGTGTTCACCAACAAAAATTTCTACAGGTGCATCCATATAAGCTATGAAAAGTTAGTAAGACCATTTTCATTAAGTTTCTGCACCTTTTGTCCGTCTTAGATGATCATAAATACAAAACACCTATAAATCGGAAAACTTCTTTGTAAAGCCTTATTAAAATGAAGGAAGGCAGATAATGCATATGTGAGGGGGGCTGCAATTTTAACTTCCATCCAATGTCAATTTAATTTCAGCATCCCTCCCACACCAGTTTATGGTTTGTACAAATTACAGCAGTGATGTGTTTGCTAGGGTAATGGTGATGATATGTCATTAATTCCCCAGAGCGTATCATATTTTCTGAACACATGGTGTAGGCAAGGTCACATTGAATTCATCCATTTTGCACTATTGAAAATAAGCCATCACCACTAAGCTACTCTAATAGAGAAGGATACAGGGCAAAACTGCAAGTGTACTGTCATAATGAGAATATTTATGTCTTCTGTAACTCATCACCATTCGTTTGCACTTAGATGATAACTTTATAAAATGAAGTTCTATTAAATTTTGAAAATTAAAAAAAAGTAGGAGAAAGAACAGGGAGCAAGGAACATTGGATAATAAAGTTTTCTCTATTTTAGCATATCTCTATATTTTGGTAAGAAAAGGATAAAGTGACCAATGTCTCTTCAACTTTCAACCCTGACAATAACAGGTTTCCTTGCTATTTCTGTAGGACTGCTGTTTCTCTGCTGGTCAGCTTTTAAATAGCACATGCATTAGGAATCCCTACTTTATTGCAACTCAGAAATTTAGGAGGTCTTTGTTAGCTTAAACATGGGTCTCCTCTAAGCTCAATAAAGAGATTTTGTAATGGGATGTTTACATTCAGATGTCCCAACAGCATGGATCAATGTAGTTCTTACTAGCTGTCACTAGTATGCCCCTGGTTCCCCTAGCTATTAAGTAGCAAAATTCTTGCTTAGATTTCCCTGGCAAGAGTGAGGTGTGAGACCTTGAGATTACACTATTCATCCATCATAAATTCCAGTCTTGGCCTCGAAGGGTAATCCTTCCTAACTCAACTTTAAACTTCAAGAATTTCCCCAAATGGCAATGAATGAATGGCAATGGGAGACCCATTTCAGGTATGAATGACATTGCTTATAGGTTTACCTCTCGGTGACTCGGCTGTGATGCCATTGTGTTGATAGTGGTGCCTGATGTTCCTTTTGATACTGTAGATTTTCACTTGCTATTTTTATTCTTATGTGTTCTATAATAAGAGAAAGTAGATAGTTAAATCAATTCAGTACTTCTCTGCCATTAGCCCATATAGTACTAATACCATCATGGATAACTTGTTTTTGAGGATGTTAAGGTTTTTGCTGGATTGTGGGTGCTGTGGACATTCCAGTCCTTTGGCTCCTCTGTTTTGATGGTCTGGTTTTAGTTTTTTACTCAGGTTGAGCTGTCTCAACTTCAGCATTTCTTTTGGCACTCACCCAAGAGAAGTTTACTGTTTACAGAGAGACTTTTGTGCTGATGCCTCTTTGAGCACCAAGGAGAGCTCCATGGTGATGCGTGAGTGAAGGAAAGTGTCAGCTGAACCACATAAGCCAACAAGGATTGGGCAGAGAAAAAGAAATGACTGAATGATGCTGGCTGTTGGCAGAAAATAGAGTGACAAGGGTAAGAAATATAGCATATCTCAGAAGGTTCTAGGGGCTGGACCCTAGGTCCCAGTTTTGAGTTGTTTGTCAGGTATGGAAGATCAAATTCTGGAGGTCATGGTTAAAGCAAATTGATGCTGGCTTTTTGTTTTTTAGGGCCTCCCTCGTGACTCAGACAGTGAAAAATCTGTCTGCAAGGCAGGAGACCCAGGTTTGATCCCTGGGTTGGGAAGATCCTGTGGAGAAGGAGTGACAACCCACTCCAGTATTCTTCCCTGGAGCATTCCATGGACAGAGGAGCCTGGCTGTTTATAGTCCATTGGGCTGCAAAGAGTCAGACATGACTGATGTTTATGTTTTTTAGATGAGACCAAAGAAGATTTTAGTGAAGGGCTAGATCGTCATAGTGAAATAATACCCTTCTTCTGGGTACTAAACTCCTGTCCCATGAATTACACGTTTTCTACTGTAACTGCTGGGGACACAGTATAGTCCTGGCCCATGTGGGGCTGTGATCCCTGTGGCTGGCCTGCTGGGGACACAGTATGCTCCCAGCCGTGTGGAGCTGTGATCCCTGTGGCTGGCCTGCTGGGGACCCAGTATGCTCCCGGCCATGTGGAGCTGTGATCCCTGTGGCTGGCCTGCTGGGGACCCAGTATGCTCCCGGCCATGTGGAGCTGTGATCCCTGTGGCTGGCCTGCTGGGGACCCAGTATGCTCCCGGCCATGTGGAGCTGTGATCCCTGTGGCTGGCCTGCTGGGGACACAGTATGCTCCCGGCCGTGTGGGGCTGTGATCCCTGTGGCTGGCCTGCTGGGGACACAGTATGCTCCCAGCCATGTGGAGCTGTGATCCCTGTGGCTGGCCTGCTGGGGACACAGTATACTCCCGGCCATGTGGAGCTGTGATCCCTGTGGCTGGCCTGCTGGGGACACAGTATGCTCCCGGCCATGTGGAGCTGTGATCCCTGTGGCTGGCCTGCTGGGGACACAGTATGCTCCCAGCCATGTGGAGCTGTGATCCCTGTGGCTGGCCTGCTGGGGACACAGTATGCTCCCAGCCGTGTGGAGCTGTGATCCCTGTGGCTGGCCTGCTGGGGACACAGTATGCTCCCAGCCGTGTGGAGCTGTGATCCCTGTGGCTGGCCTGCTGGGGACACAGTATGCTCCCGGCCATGTGGAGCTGTGATCCCTGTGGCTGGCCTGCTGGGGACACAGTATGCTCCCAGCCATGTGGAGCTGTGATCCCTGTGGCTGGCCTGCTGGGGACACAGTATGCTCCCAGCCATGTGGAGCTGTGATCCCTGTGGCTGGCCTGCTGGGGACACAGTATGCTCCCAGCCGTGTGGAGCTGTGATCCCTGTGGCTGGCCTGCTGGGGACACAGTATGCTCCCAGCCATGTGGAGCTGTGATCCCTGTGGCTGGCCTGCTGGGGACACAGTATGCTCCCAGCCATGTGGAGCTGTGATCCCTGTGGCTGGCCTGCTGGGGACACAGTATGCTCCCAGCCATGTGGAGCTGTGATCCCTGTGGCTGGCCTGCTGGGGACACAGTATGCTCCCAGCCATGTGGAGCTGTGATCCCTGTGGCTGGCCTGCTGGGGACACAGTATGCTCCCAGCCATGTGGAGCTGTGATCCCTGTGGCTGGCCTGCTGGGGACACAGTATGCTCCCGGCCGTGTGGAGCTGTGATCCCTGTGGCTGGCCTGCTGGGGACACAGTATGCTCCCAGCCATGTGGAGCTGTGATCCCTGTGGCTGGCCTGCTGGGGACACAGTATGCTCCCAGCCATGTGGAGCTGTGATCCCTGTGGCTGGCCTGCTGGGGACACAGTATGCTCCCAGCCATGTGGAGCTGTGATCCCTGTGGCTGGCCTGCTGGGGACACAGTATGCTCCTGGCCGTGTGGAGCTGTGATCCCTGTGGCTGGCCTGCTGGGGACACAGTATGCTCCTGGCCGTGTGGAGCTGTGATCCCTGTGCTTGGCTATTTCTGTGGCGTCAGGGAGTTTCCACTCACATATTCTCTCATTGGTCCTTAACCAAAGATATATGAGACCCTCCAGTCACAAAACTGCAGCAAATCTATCCAAGAGCCAGACACACCATTCCTTTGGATAAGAAACAGAAAGTACTATTCAGAGAGTAATTTACCCTTGAAACTTGCCTTTCACGGTATGTGCGTGCTTAGTCACCCAGCTGTGCTCAGCTCTTAGTGATCCACTGGACTGTGGGCTACCAAGCTCTCCTGTCCATGGGGTTTTTCAGGCAAGAATACCAGACTGGGTGGCCACTTCCTTCTGCAGGGGATCTACCCAACACAGGGATCAAATCCTCGTCTCCTGCATTGCAGGCACATTCTTTACCCACTGAGCCATCAGGGAAGCCCCTTTCAATGTATATTTATTTTTTTCATTCTTTCATGTTCATTTTAGATTGATTTGTTATTTTCTTCCTGAAATATATGACTAATACCTTTAATTTTTAAACAATGTTATTTTAAGAAGATAAAAATAATGATATTTTCCTATTTGTATTGCACACAACATATACATTTAAAATTTCAATATAAATGATTTATGCATGTTAATTAAACTGGTAAATGCAGCAACAAGATATAGTCCAGAACTATACATTTATAAACCTTTTAACTCTTTATAATATGAAATATCAATAAACAGTGTCCACTATTTTATATTATATGTTGTTTATATGAATCTTTAATTCCATATTCACATTCATATGTGTGTATCAATTTGCATATGCATAAATTCACTTAGGAAACTCACATCTTTGTTTCAGTTGCATAAATTTAGAGTTAACTTTCCTATATTATTCTTAGTATCCTGTATTTTATTTCCTAATCTTACACCTCAATTGTTTATCTTACAAGAAATAGTCCATCTTATACTTGAAAATAATACTAAATATTGTAGAGGCATGCGTGTTTAAAGTTCAACCTAAGGACAAAGAGAATAGTGCTAATTCTTCCATATTTAACTCCGAATTTTATCCCTGAATTTATCCCTCCCATTTTATCCCTAGCATGATGAAAGTGAAAGTGTTAGTTGCCCATTCGTGTCTGGCTCTTTGGGACCCCATGGACTGTAGGCCTCCAGGCTCCTCTGTCCATAGGATTTCCCAGGCAAGAGGAGTAGAGTGGGATGCTCTTCTGTTTTCCTAGGAGAAGGGGATCTTCCTAACCCAGGGATTGAACCTGGGTCTCCTGCATTGCAGGCAGCTTCTTTACCATCTGAGCCACCAGAAAGAATGATACATGAATGTAATTCCTTTCATAAAATCTGTATGTTCAAAGTCACTTAAATTTACAATATAAATCACTTCATAAATAGAGTACTTGAAAGATAAATTAGCCTTTATATTAAACTTTTTTGTTTATTTAAGAAGTTGGATCCAATGGAATAATGATACAATTTCTTTTCTAATTAAGAAATAATGCATAGACTATGCCATGCGGGAGCTATTACATCTCATCCTTCAGCCTGGAGCAGTGGCTCTTAATCAGGAAAGATTTTTGTAAAAGAAACTGCCAGAATGTGATGTCAACATTCACAGAGAAAAATTGGCTATTGCTTCGTAGGGCGCGGAATGAAGATCTAAGCCTGGAGCATTTCCCACGCTAGGTAAGGGCTCCTGCTCTGCTTTCGTGGGAAAAGTTCAGAACTGCCACGCATCAGTCACTGCTCTGGGTGCTCAGAATTCTTCCAACTCCAAAGTGTCAACATAAAAAAAAATAAAAAGCACAATGTGAGAGTTGCAAGTTAAGTTTTATTTGAGGAAAAATGAAGACTGCAGCCTGGGAGACTGCGCCTCAGACAGCTCTGAGAAACTTCTTCAAAAAGGCAGGGAGGAAAGTTCAGCACACATGTGATTTTGGTGAAGGGGGAATACGTGCAATCAAGCACATATTTTTTCCGAAAGGTGCCTCCTAGTCTCGTGAAGCTTTTGCTACTCAAGAGGAACAGCCATCACCATGAAGGATTTTAGTGCTTTTCCACCTACGAGGAGTTAGTTATAAAAATTGGGCTCCTAAAATCAGCTCCTGAAAATATCTAACTATCTGAAGCCCTGTCCTGTCAGATTTTTTTCAGAGCAGAGTGCCGCATTTCTGCTCTCCACCCTCTACTGTTTTCAAGGGTAGTTGAAGGTCAGCAGCTGCAGCTGCATGTGATTTAATCCTTGTAGAGGTCGATGGAAAATGCCCACGGCAGGTGCCAATTTGTAGTTGACACCTATGCCATCAATTGTACATTATTTGAGTTTTGACAAAGCTTGTCTTTCTAACACGTACGTCTCTAAACCAAGAAGAATCATATTTGAACATGATGAAAATTCAAATATCAGTCCGAATTTTTGGAAATTGGGTTGGAACATAGTAACTGGATGGAATTTTTGCATGGTTCCCTAGAGGACTGAGTGCGTGTGTCCGCATGTGGCAGGGAGAGGAACCCAATATTTGGAAAGGTAGTTGCCCTGCAGTGGTCATTAGTGCTGTCTATCTAATATTGCTGTCTCTCCTTCTGTTACGATTTCACTGCCCTGCTCCACTGAAGGCCCATAGAACATGAGCAGAAGTGACATTTGTCAGATCCAGGTGGAAATTGAAAGAACCAATGGACAACCCATCACTCTTCTGTTACCAGATCCTGACAGCAGGTATCAATTCAATGTGGTGTCTACCCCGATAACTTGAGTTCTGGGGCAAACATACACAAAGCAGCATCCTGACTATCTCCTATAAAATGTAGGTTTCAGAGAAAGAATCGTGTAATTTTAAACCACTAAGATTTCACGATTGTTTTAAAACACAGCCTGAGTTAGCCTATCCTGATAGATACAACCATTTGCTGAAAAGTATTCACTTAACACAGGAAAAGAGTGCATATTTTTATCCAACATGATTTCCATGTTAATTAATTTAGGCATTATTGTTGTTTAGCCGCTCAGTTATGTCTGACTCTTTTGCAACCCACAGACTGTAGCCCGCCAGGCTCCTCTGTCCATGGGATTCTCCAGGCAAGAATACCGGAGTGGGTTGCCATTTTCTTCTCCAGGGGAACCTTCCTGACACACAGATTGAACCTGAATCTCTTAAGTCATCTGCATTGGCAGGCCAGTTCTTTGCCACTGATCCACCTGGGAGTTAGGCTTTAGTCATAGTTTAATAATGATTTTTTTTAACCCAGAATATACTTCTTTAATGATCATTACCTGTAACTGTTAACATAGGGCCCGTATTATTTGTAGTTCGTGTTAAGGAAAATACAGTCATTGTTGTTACTGTTGGTCGGTTACAAAGCCATGTCTAACTCTTTGCAGCCCCGCGACTGCAGCACACCAGGTTTCCCTGTCCTTCACGATCTCCTGGAGTTTGCTCAGATCATGTCCACTGAGTCGTGATGCTGGCTAACCATCTCATCACATAGTCATCGTGAGGGAAAATTTTTGTTATGTAAAGCAGCAAAGTGAGTACACTGTGGACCAGAGAACAAGCAGGCATCCCTGATCCTCTGCGTGCCACTACAACTTCAAAAAACATGTTGAAGTAATCCATCTTGCACACTTCTTTCCTCCAGTGACAATGTTGCTTTTACTCACAGAAACTACCTAGGTCATGCATTTCCCATTTAAGTGTGCTTCCCAGTGAGAAGCAATCAGTGAAGCAATTGCTATCTTGTTGCAAAAATACCTACCAAGAGAGTACAGAAGAGAAAACATAGCTTGCACGGTAGCCATCAATTTTGTTGGTGAAGAAAACAACCACTCTTCATTGGCTTAGGTTAGAAATACTTCTGTTACAGATTTCCTTAACATGAAAATGCTCTCCTTGGGATTTTTCTAGGAAAAAATGTGTTGAAATGGAAAAAAGTCAGTGTTTGGACATAAATCAATCTCTACAAGTAAGTTGCTTCTTAGGAATTGAATTTATTATTTATGATGTATAGTGAAAGTAAAAATTTACCAAGACAGATTAAAATTGTTTGAGCAGTGAAGCTTAGTTTATCAAGAGACTGCCAGTTTTTTAATTAAAATGATTTTATATGTTTCTCCAATAAGATCATATGCCAAAGGATGTTTGAACTGACCAGATATTTAACATTAAAAGCTCTTCAGATGCCCTTTGATTTAGTATATTAAAAAAAAAAAGTTACATGTTAATGAGGTTGAGATCCAGTAACATTGCATAAATTCATCATATATATGTAATTATATCTCAGATTTCAATGTTTATATAAATTAACCATCAGTTTTATTCAAACATGAATGAAAAAATGTGCCACAGTATTTTATTTCCTTCTCCACACCCTTAAATTAATTTTTTGTGTTGTTGTTGTATACTCACTAAGTTGTGTCCAAGTCTTTGTGACTCCATGGACTGTAGCCCACCAGGCTCCTTCTACCCATGGATGTCTCAGGTAAAAATACTGAAGTGGATTGTGATTTCTTTCTCCAGGGGATCCTCCTGACCCAGAGATCAAACCCATATCTCTTGTGTCTTCTGCTTGGTAGGTGGATTCTTTACCACTGAGCCACCTGGGAAGTTCAAGAATACTGGAGTGGGTTGCCAGTCCCTTCTCCAGGGAATCTTCCAGATCCAGGGATCAAACCCAGATCTCCTGCACTGCAGGCAGATTCTTTACTGTCTGAGCTGCCAGGGTAGCCCATACATTTTTAGAGAGTGATTTTATATTTGATTTTGAATATTCACATTCCCTTGAATGTTAATATGGAAATGCAGGAATATCAACCCCAAATATTAGAGAGCTTGAGAGTACATTATGTTGGATTACCCTGTAATATTTTCCTGTGAAAATGTGCAGTGTCCTATGCCAGCCTTATAAAGAGATGTGTCATAACTTGTTACACAGAGCTGCCTTTATCATGTCTCATCAGCTTTCATACTTTTTACTCGCTATTGAATATCCTGAATGCCAGGAGAGCAATTTCATTCCAACTAAGTCAAGTGCTTCTTATTTACTTGTATAGTTCAGGTACAAACATCTAAACTAATGATTTAAGACACTTATTTTTATAGGTGGAAACTTTGGTGTGTACATGTTTCTGAAATGCACTGTGATGATTTTGATAAGAAGTGCAAGTTAGGTTGATAAAAAGTACCATTGACTGTAGAGAGATGCTTTTGACAATTTCCCAAACAAAATGGCAATAAATGAATCACAGCACAGACAAAAACTTGAAAAGATTGGAGCTGGATCAGAAATAAAAAAGAATAAGATGGCTTTTTTAGGAAGGACTTCATCTTTCAAGGAAAATTCCAAGATTTTTAGATTCTTTATCATTCAAAAGTTTAATTCTTTAGTAAAATTTTCCTTTAAGACATGCTTGTAGCTTATGTATCTTTTATCTTAGTGCTAAAGCAGGCTTATGAGGAAATGGCTTTTCCTGCCTGTTTCTCTCATATTTCAGCAGGAAAAGAGTGTCAACCCAGTTGACACAATAGAGTTTTGGATGGAAAGTGATGAATTAAGACAAGAAAGGTGGGTAGTTCACTCTCCTGGAGGAGCTTTCAGATTAAGACACATATAAAATAGACAATGCTGAGAATGCATTCTGATTACCCTATTTTAGTCCATGCTGCCATTAGCCAAATGGTAATGAAGTGAATGATTTGATTTGATAAATATCTACCAAAAATAATATTTGATATTTTAAATGTATTCTTTGTACATTTTTACTAGGGATAAAATGGTCTCTCTGCAAAGCATTTTAGTATAGCAGTTGCAATAGCCCTGGGTATCGCACATACGGTCTGCTATGGGGAACATTGTTGAATGACAGCCCCCACTAATACCCCACTGACCTCCGGATCCACCACCAAGCTGGTGTGAAGTGGTCATAAACAGGTTGAGTAGCAATCAGGATTAGACCTGATGCCCCCACGCAGATAGTGGTGCTGAGGCTGTCAGCGAGGTGGGAGGGAAACAGAGGGGCAGAGGTCCTTCCAGGCCATGCAAAGGTGGGCTACCCTCTTCTCCCCTGCCAGAGCTGTGGTGGAGGATGAAGGGAGGGACCTTCACGCAGAGCATGATGGGCTTTTCTTCAGTCCTGTGATTGGAGGCACAGAGTCTAAGGTGGGAGTGGTCTTATCCACAGAGCCCGCCTCACCACTTTTCCCCTCAGTGATGGATATTTATAAATAACAACCTCTCAGCGTTTTAAAGCAGATTGGTTTGAATCAATTTGCAGCACATCCAGTCTTTCATAGTATTGGCAGGCAAAATATTTGCTTTCAGTAAAGGAAAAAATGACAGTTTGCAAACATGAACAATGTACCTATAAGAACTTTATTTATGTTACTTAGTTGAATATTTGTGGCAATCATGTCTGTTTTGTAGATAACAAAGGCAATGAGTTGTTCTTAATTACACTTGTTCAGTGTGGAAGAGACACGGTTGAAATCTACTTGTAGCTCACTTCAGTGCTTTTCCACTCTCTCATATTGCATTTCAGAGACTGATTATCCTTAGTGTTCAGTTGCTCAGTTGTGTCCGACCCTTCACCATCTCCTGGAGCTTGCTCAAACTCATTTCCATTGAGTCGTTGATGACATCCAAATACCTCATCCTCTTTGGTCCCATTCTCCTCCCGCCTTCAATCTTTCCCAGCATCAGGGTCTTTTCCAGTGAGTTGGTTCTTCGCATCAGGTGACCAAAGTACTGGAGCTTCAGTTTCAGCATCAGTCCTTCCAATGAATATTAAGGACTGATCTCCTTTAGGATGGACTGGTTGAATCTCCTTACAGTCCAATGGATGCTCAAGAGTCTTCTCCAACACCACAGTTCAAAGGCATCAATTTTTTCAGCACTCATCTTTCTTTATGGTCCAACTCTCAAACTCTCACATCCATACATGACTACTGGGAAAACCACAGCTTTGACTATACAGAACTTTGTTGGCATGATAATGTCTCTGCTTTTTAACACACTGGCTAAGTTTGTCATAGCTTTTCTTCCAAGAAGCAAGTAGTCACTTCTTCAGCTGTGGTTCTACATATTGTTTTAGTCTTTAAATAGAAAGTTGGTTTCATATATCAGTCATAAAAAATGCATGAAAAATGAAAATATTCTGGAGGTCTTTTAACTATTTGATTGGCAATAGGCTATATGTGAAAACTATTTACTGACCCTCTTTCTTCACATATATGGCAGTGATAAATTCTTCCTTTTTTCAATTTGGAATACTTATTGTACTTCTTAATGCATTTCTTAATATCTATGGTACCCTTTAATCAAGAATATAAAGTCATCTTTTTTTTTTTTTTTTAAAGAAGATAATCCTAGAGAGAACTATTAAAAAGAGAAAACTGTAAGAGGTCATAATGAGATTCCTGGTAATATTTTAATATGTTACCAAGTTTCACAGAACTGCCAAAAATGATTTCCATGAAATATTTGTTGCAGAAGCCACTGCTCTGTCATCTACTAATCAGTGTCCAGAGGAAAGAAATGTTCTTCATTAAGTTACCTTGGGTGGATCCCTTTGAAGGTTTACATTACACATTATCATGTAAAAGTTCTGAATTTTAACTTTTAAAACTAAACTTAAATATCTAAATTAAAGTTACCTTTGTTGCCCTCAGCAACCTTTTCCTCTTGAACCTATAGCCTATTTCACACCAAATGATTTTTTTTCCTTAACATTATTTTAGAAGCACAGGGAGATTTTCAAATTAAGAACTACTTTTAAAGCATAATCTTGCCTCAAAAACACACTTTGCTACTGGCTAGCTTCTCACCACCTCCACTAACCATGGTACTACAACTTGGCCATAAGAGAAGACTCCAAAAGACAAATTGCCATCTGGAGGGGAAAAAATTTACATTAAAAATATAGTCATAAATATTTAGAATAAAATTAATATATAGGAAATCAATGGCATTTATTAGGTGAACACTAGGTCTGAATAACATTGGAATTTGGGTACATTTAAAGTGAACTAAGAAATGTATTTTTTCACAGGTCTATCCTATATGATTTAGTAGCTGTGTGACCGTAATACATCTATAAGTGGCATAAATGCAGCTGATGCCATGTACTAAACTTAATGTTTTAAGTCATTTTACTTGGGTGACACAGGGGTGGTTCTCGCTCTGGTGAATACATGTTTTTCTCTATTGCTGATTTCATGTTGGCATTGTTTTGGGTACTGAGTCTGAGGAGGCCTTTCAAATAGCTGAGAAAAAAAAAGAGAAGTAAAACGCAAAGGAGAAAAGGAAAGATATGTCCATCTGAATGCAAAGATCCAAAGAATATGAAGTTGAGATAAGAAAGCCTTGCTAAGTGATCAATGCAAAGAAACAGAGGAAAACAACAGAATGGGAAAGATTAGAGATCTCTTCAAGAAAACTAGACATACCAAGGGAACATTTCATGCAAAAATGGGCTCAATAAAGGACAGAAACAGTATGAAATTAACAGAAGCAGAAGATATTCAGAAGAGGTGGCAAGAATGCACAGAAGAATTATATAGAAAAGATCTTCACAATCAGATAATCATGATGGTGTCATCACTCACCTAGAGCCAGATATCCTGAAATGCCAAGTCAAGTGGGTCCAGAAGCACCACTACAAACATAGCTAGTGGACATGATATAATTCCAATTGAGCTATTTCAAATCCTAAAAGATGATGCTGTTAAAGTGCTGGACTCAATATGCCAGCAAATTTGGAAAACTCAGCAGTGGTCACAGGATTGGAAAAGGTCAGTTTTCATTCCAGTCCCACAGAAAAGCAATGCCAAGATTTACCCTCATCTCACACACTAGCAAGGTAATGCTCAAAATTCTCCAAGCCAGGCTTCAACAGTACATGAACCATGAACTTCCAGATGTTCAAGCTGGATTTAGAAAAGGCGAAGGAACCAGAGATCAGATTGCCAACATCCATTAGATCATAGAGAAAGCAAGAGAATTCCAGAAAAGCATCTACTTCTGCTTTATTGACTATGCCAAAGCCTTTAACTGTGTGGATCACAACAAACTGTGGGAAATTCTTAAAGAGATGGGAATACCAGACCACCTGACCTGCCTCCTAGAAATCTGTATGCAGGTCAAGAAGCAAGAGTTAGAATCAGACATGGAACAACTGACTGGTTCCAGATTGGAAAAGGAGCATGTCAAGGCTGTATATTGTCACCCTGCCTATTTAACTTATATGCAGAGTGCATCATGCAAAATGCCAGACTGCATGAAACACAAGGTGGAACCAAGGTTGCCAGGAGAAATATCAATAACCTCAGATATGCAGATGATACCACCCTTATGGCAGAAAGCAAAGGGGAACTGAAGAATCTCTTGATATGTGATTTAAGCCAGTGAAAAAGCTGGCTTAAAACTAAACTTTCAAAAAACTAAGATCATGGCATCTGGTCCAATCACTTCATGGCAAATAGATGAGGAAACAATGGAAACAGTGACAGACTTTATTTTGGGAGACTCCAAAATCACTGCAGATGGTGACTGCAGCTATGAAATTAAAAGACACTTGCTCCTGGGAAGAAAAGCTATGACAAATCTAGATAGTATATTAAAAAGCAGAGACATTACTTTGCCAACAAGGTCCATCTAGTCAAAGCTGTGTTTTTCTAGTAGTCATGTGCAGTGTGAGAGTTGGATCATAGACAGCTGAGCACTGAAGCATTGATGCTTCTGAACTGTGATGTTGGAGAAGAGTCTTGAGAATCCCATGGACAGCAAGGCGATCAAATCAGTCAACCTAAAGGAAATCAGTCCTGAATATTCATTGGAAGGACTGATGCTAAAACTGAAGATCCCGTACTTTTTCCACCTCATGTGATGAACTGACTCATTGGAAAATACCGTGATTCTGGGAAAGACTGAAGGCAGGAGGAGAAGGGGATGACAGAGGATTAGATGGTTGGATGCATCACTGACTCAATGGACATTAAGTTTGAGCAAGCTCCTGGAGTTGATGATGGACAGGAAAGACTGGCATGCTTCGGTCCACGGGGTCACAGAGTCGGACATGACTGAGGACTGAAATGCTTGAGTGACAAGGCAGCAAACACAGTGAGATATGAGAACACATATCTTGACTGATTTCATGTAAAGTTTGAAATGTGGGCCCAGCACTCAAACTGATCTGTAGAAGGCTGTCAAATATCAGAGGCAACCACAAAGAAGAGCAATTTTTGCTCAAGAATAACATATTATTTCTCAGAGTTGAGAGCATTGAAGGTGTGTAAAGTAATTTTTACATGGTTTCTCACACATAGTGACATTTTGAAATTATAAGAAAAGAAGACCAGAGAGTTGGCTTATGCTGGACACAGCTCTGCTGCATCCACCATGACCATCACTTGAGTGGGGAGAGATCTCACCCTCTAATGCACTATGTATCATTAAGCAAATTCCTTGTGACTGCACTGTCAGTGAAGTTCATGATTGAAGCTGTGATCTCGTTAGAAAAGAGACTTAAAAGTTCTAAGGGTCTGGAATCTGCCTATTCTGTAGGTGATAAAACTCAGACCTGCTAAGTCAGGACTACATTAAGTGACAGTTATGGGGGAAAAAGTGAGCCTCAGTGGATATTTCTCTTTAGCTCAGAAGCCATAATCCAAGATTACTCTGTAGAGTAGCTTTCTAAAAGAAGGCCCTCAATATAGCAGATGTCCTTCTTAATCTCTCAGTAAGTGGCAGGCAGTAATTTACATATAACAGTTGATCTCAAACATTTCCATTTTAAGTATTTTACTGATGTAAAAATTATGAACAGCCCTCATCCTTAGTCCAGTCTGTTCTATTATTTTACTAAATCAGTTGATGACCACCTTCTTTTTGCTCCCTGTTCCCTTCAAGCTACCACCCAATTCCTCCACTCTATAAGCAAAATTCCTCAAAAGACATATTTAGATTTACTCTCTCTGCTCACTTCAATCAGGTTGTTAGCATCACCATTCCATGGAAATATCTGTTGACATCTTCAGAAATGCTTTTGACCTATGCAGTCTATCAACAGCATTTGATATATTGTTTTATTTTTCATTTGACACTCAAGACCCCGCTATTTATTAACTTCTTAAAACTCACTGGACACTTTTTCTCAATATTTTGCTAGTGCTCATAGTATTTCTAAACGGTATTGTTGGAGAGCCCCAAATTCCCAGGGTCTCTTTTCTTCCTTAATGTAAGAAAATACATCCAAAAACTAAAGAAATGGGTATGGTCATCATAGCTTGAAAATGGGTATGGTCATGATAGCTTGAAAATAGAGTGAAGGACCACACTAGATGAATCATGTTTTACACAGTATCCATAGGTCATCTTCTTTTTCTCTCCTTCTGTTTCATATGCCAGCTTTCCTCCTGGCAATGTGGTGATAAGGGTTGAATTTGAGCACCAAGTAAGGAGGCTCAAATGATGGAAGGTACCTGGGACTAACACATATACTGTATTTATCAGAGAGAGGCAGGGAAACACACACCTGCATTTAATGTAATGGGCCAATTAGCTTGCATTTTGTTTGTGTATCTTGAATAAAAGACACTTCAGGCAAAAATAGATGCCACTAGAGGGATGATTTAAAACATCAAGTATTAGGAGCATCTCATGTTCCTCATATGTAGTGAGTCCATGATGAATACTGAGGCTGTGGTGTTTCAGGTAGACTTAGAGTATAATCAATACAACACACTTTATTAGTCTTTTCTTCTCACTGTATCTATGCTCAGCACAAATTCATATTTAACTTACTTCATCTAGTGGACCAGGTCTCAATAGTTACTACTTTATCTTATCTTACATCCTATATAAATTATTCCAGTAACTCATAAGCTACTTGCTTGATTTAGTTAGATCCATCTACCCTTTTTACAAATTTTATTCTCTTCTAAAGAAATTAATATCCCACATAAAACAGTAAGTGGATTTTAAATCCAAATTGCATAATTTCTCAGATACAAGCAAAATATAATTCCAAGGATGAGGCTTCCTTTTTTCTTTCAACTCTTTTTCTATTTCTTTTATTGAACTTTCTAAATTTAGGAGCAATAGAAATGATTGTTTTGAAGTGCTGTTAATATATTTCAGGAAGTGAGTTTGGCAAAGTAAACACAAACAATGAACATTTCAGGACCCTTAGCACTGTTTTTGCTTTGACGCCTTCTCTTCATTGTTTCTGGAGTTATTTCTCCACTGATCTCCAGTAGCATATTGGGCACCTATCAATGTGGGGATTTCTTCTTGCAGTGTCCTATCTTTTGCCTTTTCATATTCTTCATGAGGTTCTCAAGGCAAGAATACTGCAGTGGTTTGCCATTCTCTTAATAGTGGACCGTGTTTTGTCAGGACTAAGTGGTCAAATAGGAGATGACAAGAGTAAGCATTGACATTTTAGGAATCAGTGAGCTAAAATGGACTGGAATGGGTGATTTAACTCAGATGACCAATATATCTCCTATTGTGGGCAAGAATCCCTTAGAAGAAATGGAGTAGCCATCATAGTCAACAAAAGAGTCCGAAATGCAGTACTTGGATGCAATCTCAAAAACTACAGAATGATCTCTGTTTCCAAAGCAAACCATTCCATATCACAGTAATCCAAGTCTATGTCCTGACCAGTAATGAAGAAGCTGAAGTTGAATGGTTCTCTGAAGACCTTCAAGACCTTCTAGAACAAATATCCAAAAAAGATGTCCTTTTCATTATAGGGGACTGGAATGCCAAAGTAGGAATTCAAGAGCTACCTGGATTAACAGGAAAATTTGGCCTTGGAGTACAAAATGAAGCAGGGCAAAGGCTAACAGAGTTTTGCCTAGAATGCACTGGTCATAGCAAACACCCTCTTCCAACAGCTTAAGAGAATGCTCTACAAATGGACATCACCAGATGGTCAATACTGAAATCAGATTGATTATATTTTTTGTGGCCAAAGATGGAGAAGCTCTATACAGTCAGCAAAAACAAGACTGGGAGTTGACTATGGCTCAGAACATGAACTCCTTATTGCCAAATTCAGACTTAAATTGAAGAAAGTGGGGAAAACCACTAGACCATTCAGGTATGACCGAAATCAAATCCCTTACAATTATACAGTAGAAGTGAGAAATAGATTCAAGGTATTAGATCCAATAGAGAGAGCCTGATGAACTATGGTCAGAGATTCCTGACCTTGTGCAGGAGACAGGGATCAAGACCATCCCCAAGAAAAAGAAATGCAAAAGGCAAAATGGTTGTCTGAGGAGGCCTTACAAATAGCTGAGAAAAGAAAAGACATGAAAGGCAAAGGAGAAAAGGAAAAATATACCCATTTGAATGCAGAGTTCCAAAGAACAGCAGGGAGAGATAATAAAGCGTTCCTCAGTGATCAGTGCAAAGAAATAGAGGAAAACAATAGAGTGGGAAAGACTAGAGATCTCTTCAAGAAAATTAGAGATACCAAGGGAACATTTCATATAAAGATGGGCACAATAAAGGACAGAAATGGTATAAATTTAACAGAAGATATTAACAAGAGGTGGCAAGAATACACAGAGGAAGTTCCTCTGTGTACAAAAAAGATCTTCATGACCTAGATAACCATGATGGTGTGATCACTCAACCTAGAGCAAACATCCTGGAATGCAAAGTAAAGTGGACCTTAGAAAGCATCACTACAAACAAAGCTAGTAGAGGTGATGGAATTACAGTTGAGCTATTTAAAATCCTAAAAGATGATGCTGTGAAAGTCTGCACTCAATATGCCAGCAAATTTGGAAAACTCAGCAGTGGTCACAGGACTGGAAAAGGTCAATATTCTTTCCAATCCCAAAGAAAGGCAATGACAAAGAATGTTCAAACTACTGCACAATTACACTCATCTCACACGCTAGCAAAGTAATGCTGAAAATTCTCCAAGCCAGAATTCAACAGTACGTGAACCATGAAAAGCTAGATTTAGAAAAGGCAGAGGAACCAGAGATCAAATTGCCAACATCCGTTGAATCATAGACAAAGCAAAAGAATTCCAGAAAAACTTTACTTCTGCTTTACTGACTATGCCAAAGTCTCTGACTGTGTGGATCACAGCAAACTGTGGAAAATCCTTCAAGAGATGGGAATACCCGATTGCCTTACCTGCCTCCTGAGAAATCTGTATGCAGGTCAAGAAGCAACAGTTACAACTGGACATGGAAAACAGACTGGTTCCAGACTGGGAAAGGAGTATGTCAAGGCTGTACATTGTCACCCTGCTTATTTAACTTATATGAAGAGTACGTCATGCAAAATTCTGGGCTGGATGAAGAACAAGCTGGAATCAAGATTGCCAGGAGAAATATCAATAACCTCAGATATGGAGTTGACACCACCCTTATGGCAGAAAGTGAAGAAGAACTTAAGAGTATCTTGATGAAAGTGAAAAAGGAGAGTGAAGTAGTTGTCTTAAATCTCAACCTTCAGAAAACTAAGATCATGGCATCTGGTCCAGTAACTTCATGGCAAATAGATGGGGAAACAATGGAAACAGTGACAGACTTTATTTATATACTTTTGGCTCCAAAATCATTGTAGATGGTCACCATCTACATGAAATTAAAAAAGACACTTGCTCCTTGGAAGGAAAGCTATGACCAACCTAGACACCATATTAAAAAGCAGAAACATTACTTTGCCAACAAATGTCCATCTAGTCAAAGCTATGGTTTTATAGCAGTCATGTATGGATGTGAGGGTTGGATCATAAAGACAGCTGAGTGCCGAAGAATTGATGGTTTTGAACTGTGGTGTTGGAGATGACTTTTGAGAGTCCCTTGGACAGGAAGTGGATCCAACCAGTCCGTCCTAAAAGAAATCAGTCCTGAATATCCACTGGAAGGACTGACGCTGAAGCTGAAATTCCAATACTTTGGCCACCTGATGTGAAGAACTGACTCATTTGAAAAGATCCTGATGCTGGGAATGATTGAAGGTGGGAGGAGAAGGGGACAGCAGAAATGAGATGGTTGCATTACATCACTGACTCAAAGGACATGAGTTTGATTAAGCTCTGGGAGTCTGTGATGGACAGGGAAGCCTGGCATGCTGCAGTCCATGGGATCGCAAAGAGTCTGATACGACTGAAGCTGCTGAACTGAACTGAACTTTGCATTGTAGATACACTGAATCATCCAGTCAACAAATATTAAGTCCTACAATCCTAAGATTTGGCTCAGGTACTACAGAGGAATGAACAGTGAATTATATATATTCTCCCTCTTCAAGTTTGGGAGAGGTGAATGTGGCATAAATTAACCACATCATGTCCTCTTCCTAGGAATATAAGAAGTCTGCTTCTTCAGTTATATTGAGGACCAAATGACCCAACACTGACCAGTAAGTTTTGAGTGAAAGTGATATAAACCACTTCCAAGACTTGACTTAAAAAATATTCTGCAAAGCCATTCATTTCCTTTCTCTTCAGCCACAAACTTAAGTCACTCGTTTTCCAGAAAGCAGAGATGCAAGACAGAAGTAACCTGAATCCTTAATCCAAGCTTGGAGGTGAGCTAAGCTGTTTAAAAGCAAGAAATAAGGCCTCTCATATTTAGAAGAACCTAGCATAAAATGCATTCACTAATAGATATTCTAATGCAATGATAAAACTGATATGCAATGATTCCTGTTGCTGGAAAATAGGGATCAAGGAGACGGACCTTTAGCATGGAAATCAAATAAAGATACATTAAGAAGGTGTCATTTAGGATTGTATTTGACAGACTTGGACACAGAAATAGGATAAGAAGCACTGCAGACTGATAACAGTGTGAATAAAAACAGCATGTTGGAATACATGAGGCCATGTATTGAATTTCTAGGAGCCCAATTAGGATATTGCAAGGAGATACACATAGAAGTTGAAAAAGTAGTGTAGAATTCCGGAGAGTATTTTTGTTTTACATTTTCTAAACATGAATTGTGGCATGGAGAAATTTTGAAGAAAATAGTGAGGATAGAATTTTCATTAGTCAAAATAGTCTAATACCCTCAGAATGATTTTTGTATTTTGTGAGACCTGGTAAAAATGAAAATATTGGGCCTTTTGTTCAAACATTGTTAAGAATTTAAAGTTGGGTATAGCAGAGTATTGCATCAAAATGTGCATGTTTGCTCACTCAGTTATGTCCACTTTGTGACCCCATGGACTGTAGCCCCCTAGGATCCTCTGTCCATGGGATTTTCCAGGCAAGAATACTGGAGTGGGTTGCCATTTTCTCCTCCAGGGACCACCCCCCGCCCCCCTCCGACCCAGGCATCAGACCTGCGTCTCTTGCATTGCAGGTCGATTCTTTATGACTGAACCATCAGGGAAACCCCTTGCATGGAGTGCAGAGTCCTTCTAAGAAAGGGCCATTGCTCATGAAACCCTGTCTGTAGTGACTAGCTTGGATGGGAAAAAGAATAGGTGTTTGAGTGGAGTTGCACCTAGGGGTAATTTGTTAGATGGATACCACCCACAGTCCTCAGAGAGAGGACAGTGTTTTCAGTAAGAAGTTTTTTTAGTCACTGAGAATGGAAGATACGACAATCAGTATAAAACGCAATGTCTAAACATGGAAACTGCTGATGCAAAAAATATATATGTATTTCTGATCCATGTATATATAGTATCTGTACAGTGGGAATAAAAACCATGGCTTTAGTATGAGGGAAAAAAGAAGAAAAAAAATATTCTGCAGGTATAAAATAGAACCTGCAGCTTCAAAGTATTTGGGTTTCACATTGAATTACTTAGTTAATTGACTACTGAAATGCATTTCACTACTGTTTCCCATGAGTGTCTCAACTGTGTTCTAGTAAACGGAAATTCTATAACATTTACAAGCATTCTACAGCATTACAAGGTCCTAAAGATAACCCTCTTGGATTGTGGATAAAAGCTTCCATTATTATCCCAATAAGGATGAATCTGTGGGGCTCATCATCCTAACAGACAAAATCCACCATCACTAAGAAAATAAAGTATTGAGACGTTAACACACATATCTTTAAGAGTTTCTTTCGGGCTTTACAAGAAAACAATTAATTCATTATTTTCTGTATTAGTCTTGCCAAATTGTAGTAAGTATTAATAATACAATAACTTTAAAAATATACCTTGAGGTAAAATAAACATATAGCTCCTCCATATGTCCTCATTCAATCATAAAAACAAATATAAGATTGATCATATAAATTTTGAAATGAACAAAATCAGTTTAGAGGAAGCATGCTTTGGGCAGACAAAAACATTATAAATATTAATATTTGCTATAGCCATTTTGAAAAGTCTTACATTAGCATATGGCCCCTTCTTTTTACATTTTAATTCAAAATATACTTACAATATTTTTGGTTGCTCATCATGACATCTTTCATTCTGTCTCAATCACTAATACACTCTCATTCTTTGATAGTATCATGAGAGAATTCAGAGGAAAAAAAATATAGAAAATGAAGGACAGAATAATTCTCATGGTTTTTTCCCTCAACACAAAACTTTATGACATGTAAAAGTAAACATCCAATAAAATGTAAAAGTAAGCTTTGCATTTTATTAGAATTGGATCCAAGGAACAATAACTGACATGATTTCCCAGCATCTTGCAAGGTTTCTAGACATGACTTGATAAATTTGCCGTAATAGATAATACAGTAGCCATTTTAGTGTTTTAGTTTCAAATATGACAGGTCTGCTTACATACAGAAGAGATTCTATTCTTGCGGGTGGGTGCATTCTCCAACAGCCCCTGAGGTAGCCTCTTTATTTCACCAAGTGGGCAGTGTAGTATTTAGCTTCTGTCACTAATACTGAGTCTTTTGTTACTTTTTTTTATTCTTTCAGACTTTTTTTTTTTTTTTTTCCCAGTGGGTTTTGTCATACATTGATATGAATCAGCCATGGATTTACATGTATTACTTTTTAAGGCACTTTCAGTTCAGTTCAGTTCAGTCGCTCAGTGGTGTCCAACTCCTTGCGACCCCATGAATTGCAGCATGCCAGGCCTCCCTGTCCATCACCAACTCCCGGAGTTTACTCAAACTCATGCCCATCAAGTCGGTGATGCCATCCAGCCATCTCATCCTCTGTCATCCCCTTCTCCTCCTGCCCCCAATCCCTCCCAGCATCAGGGTCTTTTCCAATGAGTCAACTCTTCCCATGAGGGGGCCAAAGTATTGGAGTTTCAGCTTCAGCATCGGTCTTCCAATGAACACCCAGGACTGATCTCCTTCAGGATGGACTGGGTGGATCTCCTTGCAGTCCAAGGGACTCTCAAGAGTCTTCTCCAACACCACAGTTCAAATGCATTAATTTTTTGGTGCTCAGCTTTCCTCACAGTCCAACTGTCACATCCATACATGACGACTGGAAAAGCCATAGCCTTGACTAAACAGACCTTTTTTGGCAAAGTAATGTCTCTGCTTTTTAATATGCTATCTAGGTTGGTCATCACTTTCCTTCCAAGGAGTAAGCGTCTTTTAATTTCATGGCTGCAATCACCATCTGCAGTGATTTTGAAGCCCCCAAAAATAAAGTCAGCCACTGTTTCCACTGTTTCCCCATCTATTTCCCATGAAGTGATGGGACCAGATGCCATAATCTTAGTTTTCTGAATGTTGAGTTTTAAGCCAACTTTTCCACTCTCTTGCTTCACTTTCATCAAGAGCCTTTTTAGCTCTTCTTCACTTTCTGCCATAAGGATGGTGTCATCTGCGTGTCTGAGGTTATTGATATTTCTCCTGGCAATCTTGATTCCAGCTTGTGCTTCATCCAGCCCAGTGTTTCTCATGATGTACTCTGCATATAAGTTAAATAAGCAGGGTGACAATATACAGCCTTGACGTACTCCTTTTCCTATTTGGAACCAGTCTGTTGTTCCATGTCCAGTTCTAACTGTTGCTTCCTGACCTGCATACAGGTTTCTCAAGAGGCAGGTCAGGTGGTCTGGTATGCCCATCTCTTTCAGAATTTTCCACAATTTATTTCATCCAGACAGTTGAAGGCTTTGGCATAGTCAATAAAGCAGAAATAGATGTTCTTCTGGAACTCTCTTGCTTTTTCGATGATCCATCAGATGTTGGCAATTTGATCTCTGGTTCCTCTGCCTTTTCTAAAACCAGCTTGAACATCTGGAAGTTCACAGTTCATGTATTGCTGAAACCTGGCTTGGAGAATTTTGAGCATTACTTTACTAGTGTGTGAGATGAGTGCAATTGTGCGGTAGTTTGAGCATTCTTTGAGATTGCCTTTCTTAGGGATTGGAATGAAAACTGACCTTTTCCAGTCCTGTGGCCACTGCTGAGTTTTCCAAATTTGCTGGCATATTGAGTGCAGCACTTTCACAGCATCATCTTTCAGGATTTTTTAGGTACACTCAAATTTGGGAGAAAGGTACAGAGGTTTGCCACATACCTGGTGCTCCCCTGGATATGCAACCTCCTCCATTATCAGGATCCCCAGAGGGGCACACGGGTCACAATCAATGAACCAACACTGACACAGCATTATGACCCAAAGTCCATGGCTTACAGGAGCACTCACCCTCAGTGTTGTACATTCTGAGTTTGGACAAATGTATAATGAATGACATATGGCTCTCATTATGCAATAGTGTCATAGGGACTATTTTCTAAAACTTTGTTTGCCTTCTTATGGTGAATTAGAAGAAATTCTGAAACACAGGACTATTTCTTTCTTACTTAAAGTTTTTAGTCCTTTTGTATTTATGGGGTGTAAATTATTTTACTGTGAAAGTTAATTAAGGCAAAAAAAAAAAAAAACCCAAAACATTGCTTTTGGTTTCTCCTCCACTATCTTATTTTTTTAAACTTTTAGGACTCCATTTGTTCACTGTTTTTACCAATATTTTCAATTAATTATAGCAGTATGTTATCTCTTGCCATATTTGGAAGAAGTGAGGACACATTCTTAATGTTTCCTGTCCATTTATAGTGTCTTATTACAGTCTATTGTAAAAATACAAATGTTCCAGAGAGGATTAACAACAACAAAAAAAAAAGTGAATGAGTTTCTCCTTTAAGGAAAAAGAGTATTTTGTTCTCTTTGAGGAAAAATATACTATACAAAACATTGACGAGCTGGATGAGAGAGATATATTAAAATCCAAGAAATGCTCAGAAAGGAAGTTAGAAAGCAAACCAACGGCATCTACTAATAAGACAAGGCTTGGGGCAGACAGTTCAGACAGTCTTGGGGCAGACAGGAAGCTTGTATTCTTATGCCGGATAGGATAGAGTTTGGATTTAGATTGTCCAATTAAAAACAAATCCAGACTTAGATTAGGGGAGACTGCATCCAGAAGCATGACTTTTTTCTTAAGGTTGTTTGGTTGGTTTAGCCACTCAGTTGGGTCCAACTCTTGAGACCCCATGAACTGTCTCCCACCAGTCTCTGCTGTCCTTGGGATTCCCCAGGCAAGAACACTGGAGTGGGTTGCCAGTCCTTCTCAAGGGGATCTTCCCCTCCTAGTGATTTCCTGCAGTGCAGGTGGTCTATTGTAGGGAGCATGCTCCAACTTCACAAACATGCCCCTGTCTCAAAATCAAACAGAAAAAGGCTTTTAAAAGAAAATGTTGAACAAGAAAGGATAAGCAAAAATTGACAGATATTTTTCAGGAAAAGTTGGACAGCCACATGGTAATGACCTGGGGATTCTGACGAGAAACGCATCTCACTGTGGCCAGTAGATCTTTAGGAAAAGCTGGAAAGGGGGAGTGCTCCACCTCCCTTATGGAAAAGCTGGTAAGGGGGTGTGCTCCAGAGCCAGGGACCTGTAGGTAGCAGAGTAGTCCGACTGAAGTTTGGTTGAGAGGGTGTAGAGGGCAATAAACGGACAGTTGCAAACACTGACCACTGCTATTTCATTATTTTAACAAAATCACCTTTTTCAAGAAAGAAAATGAGAATGCTTGGAGTTGAAGAGCTATCACTGCTGTGACCCTCTCTCTCGTAGCCCTCTCAGCCACCTGTCCAGACCTTTTAATCTCTAGGCCTAAAAAAGAGGACTGTCGTTTTCAGTGTCTTTCGAACTATTTTATCTGCCAAAGTTGTATTATCTTCAATTATTTTTATTTCTTTTCTGATATTGATTTGGTACATAATATAGTCTTTCAAAATAATCATGAATGATGTGTTTCTTAGAGGAAAGTGCTTAAAAAAATAATTCCAGTCATGCTTTGATATTTATGATTAGGGCTAGCATTGGAATTTGATGGAACAGTTCCACACAAAGCCGGTGGGGTCAATTCACAGAATATTAATGTAAAAGTGCCCCCAAAGTATTTATTACAAAATGTAAGAAACTGTATGTGGTAGCTTAGCGTTAACCATAGACATGATGGAGGGAAACTGTGTGTAAAATAATAAGACTAGTTTCAGATCTAAGCACATAAGTATGCCTATTTATTATCATTATTATGTTATTTCTTATCATCCTGTTAATTATTATTTATTATCCTTCTGTTATTATTGCACAATATATTATTCACATATATTGTTAATATCTGTATACAGATTTATTGTCTATCTCATAATTTAGTAAAGAGAAACCTTTCGAAAACAAATCACTTTTGTCTGCCACTCACTCTTGCCAACTCAAGCTCATTTCATACTCTTTAATCACCCTCTCCACAGTCCCCAAAGGTAATAGTGAAGATTACAGGGACTGGTATTGTACTTCATAAGCTTGAATTCTAATTCTATCATTTACTCTGTGTATAATTTTCAGGAAGTTACTTGAGCTCTCTAACCTATAGTCTACTCAATCCTAACATGGGGAAACTGTCTACATACTGGGGTTGTTATGAGGATTAATTACAATAATTGTATGGGAGGAACATAGCCTCCCATTAATACCTCACTGAGGTATTAATGAATAAATGTATCTTCCTTATCTGTAGGCTTATATATTGTAGTATATAAATATAAGGAAATTTAACATGTTAGGCCTCCAGTTAATTTAATCCAGAAATTCAGTCAGTTCAGTTGCTCAGTCATGTCCAACTCTGAAATCCCATGGACTCCAACAGGCCAGGCTTCCCCATCCATCATCAACTTCTGGAGCCTGCTCAAACTCATGTCCATCGAGTCAGTGATGCCATCCAACCATCTCATCCTTTGTCCACTTCTCCTCCTGCCTTCAATCTTTCCCAGCATCAGGGTCCTTTCCAATGAGTCAGTTCTTTGCCACAGGTGGCCAAAGTATTGGGGTTTCAGCTTCATCGTCAGTCCTTCCAACGAATATTCAGGACTGATCTCCTTTAGGATGGACTGGTTGGATCTCCTTGCTGTCCCAAGGACTCTAAACAGTCTTCTCCAACACCACAGTTCAAAAACACCAATTCTTTGGTACTCAACTTTCTTTATAGTCCAACTCTCACATCCATATATGACTGCTGGAGAAACCATAGCTTTGGCCTTTGTTGGCAAAGTAATGTGGTTGGACAAAATCTCTTGCAAATAACAATTATAAATTCTAAAATTAAAATATAAAACTATAAGTGTGTGTCCAATTCTTTTTATTGCTTGAACATAAGATATTTAAATCATGCAAGTGTGTATGTGTGTTTATATGCTTTAAATGTTCACATTGAAAAACGCTGAAGCTCTAAAATTAATAATGTAAGTAGCTTACTTTAGAAGGCCGCCTTCCTAAAAATGGCAAACCAAATAAATGTAAGCAAAGAATAGTAAAAAAGAAAGATGAAAAACCAATAAAATAGAAATAGTAGGTAAATAAATAGAAACACAGCTACTTTTAAGTAGTAAAATTGATAAACCTCTATTTATAACAACAGAAAGAGGGATCTCGTCAAATTATCTTTTCCTCAATGACTTTAATGCATTCGGAACTAAATCAAATGCCTTCACATTCTTGTTCTGCCTATATTTTTATGCCTAACTCTTAACTTTTCTCAAAATCTGCCTTAAGATCCAAGTATGCCAATTTCCTATGCATTCTGTTAAGATGACATTCTTTCTCCTGCTGTTGCACATACGGATACCATCCTTGATGTGAGTAGACCTAATTTTTCATCGAGGTCAACAGTAGCACCATGACTTTTGGAAAAGTTTTCCCAACCTTCTCCACACTTTCATCTGTAAAATGTCAGTGGAGTAAGCCACATCCTCCTGTGGTCTTGTAGTACCCTGTTATAAAAATATCACAGCATTTATTAAAGTATAAAAAATGCTAAGTTCTTTAATAGATGCCATGATTCTTGCAGGGAAAGGCAGTAGTGTTTTTGTTTTTGTTCTTGTTGTTTTCATCTATTTCTAGCCTAGTGCATCACACACAGTAATACTCAATGAATTCTTTGAATGAAAGCTGTGTATCCACTTGGATTCCTAAATATAGGGCAATATGACTGAGTGGAAGAATCTGTGTCATTTTTGGCATCAGATAGAAACTTGAAATGTGGCTGCAAAATGTTCTAACTGCATGGCATTCTCAGAGCTTTAGTTTCCCCATGCTTTCTATGAGGGTGAAGATAATACCAGCCAGCATATATCACGATGCCTGACAATTGTGCAACACCTAAGAGTCACAGCATCCCTCACCTCACTGCTGCTGGAAGACCTGCCCTGGGAAATTACCGTTTGTCACACACAGCACCATCTACGCCCTTTGCCAGAGAAATTAGGCAAGAGATGTGAATCCAAAAGATAACAGACTGTGGGATCATTGCTGATGTTCATAGAATATTTTGACCCCTTAGAAGTTTTAACAGGAAAATAAGAATAGGACTTTACTCAGCGGAAGTTGAAAATCTGTCACTAAGAGTTTATAGGTGTTAACAATCAGCCATAAACAAGATAAATTATAAATAAGCAGAAATTCTGAGTGAAATAAACTGATACACAGAGACAGGAAGTTAATGACATAATCTAATATTAATTGGAAAAGGTACAAAGAAAAAGGAAGTAGCCAGGTCATTTCTGGAGACCTATGAACTCCCATCACTGCCATCACCAGATCTATTATAACCCTGCCACGGCTCTTCTTCCTTTATTTCCATGAAAGTCCATTTAGCATAACTACAATGAATCTCTTTTCCTTACAGCCCAAATTGCCTGACCAATCACTACATGCTTTGTAAACTTGCTATAATCCAGAGGACACTGAATTTTACAATAGTTCTTAATATGTCTCCCTTTTTCCCATCATCACCCCGGCATTCTAATCTCAACACAAAGTAGATTAAGTCTTTAAAATGTAAGTAAAGTCACATTGTTTCTCATTAAATCTGTCCAATACTTCCCATTTCAGACCTTGTAAAAGCCAAATAACCTGAAAGCTGCCCCCATGTGCACAAGTAAACACACAGGCACACTTGTGATCATTGCCATCATAATCACCATATCTTTCTCTTCCTTTCCTCCCCTTCCCCTCCTCTGCCTTCCCACCTCCCTCTCCCCCTCCTCCTCCTGCTTTCCACCTCTCTGCACTGCAGCCGTGAAGGATGCCTTGTTGTCCCTTGAGCATTTCCGGCTAACAGATTTGTTTGACCTAAGCTTTTCTTTGGTTTGATAACTTCAGGGCTCACTCCTCATCTTAGTGATTTATTTACCCACTATCTCCTCAGTTGGACTTTTCTGAACATTCTGTATAAAACTTTGTGCTTCCTGCTCCATGAGAATACTAACTACCCTCCTTATCTGCTTTCATTTCTACTTAGCCCTTTTGTTTATCTAGTATACTATATATTCTCCTAATTTACCTTGTCTATTCACCATGCCCCTTCCCTAGAACATGAACTTCATCCAGATAGAAGCTTCTTTTCCTGGATCATTCCTAACTGTACCTCCAACACTAAGACAGGAGCCTAAGAAATAGATACTCAGAGATTGCAAGGACAAAAAAACGAATCAATAAAGGAAGAAAGAACCTTAGTTTAAGTCATTATATGGTTAGTATATTGCTTTACAAGTGATGCTTACTATAACACTACTAAATTAAATTGCTGATCATATTTTTTAAATGTTTCTTTTAAAAATTGTAAGTTTTCTTCAGTAAAGAGGGAGTGTGTTGTAGTGAGTACCATGTAGACTCTGGCATAAGCAAATCCTCTGACTATTCAAGACCTTGCTTTGCTATTTGTCTCATGTTTACTCAGATGTAAAGGGAGCTGATGACCCCCTGGCAGAAGTGTGATGGGTATTAAGTAGTTTCTAGCATAGCACAGCCGTGCTGGATGTGTTGTAAAATGAAACAACTGCAGTTTTCCATTTCTTCTGCAAAACAGAACACTCTGAACCTGCCATAATACTCTCTAATATATGAGCACATGTTCCTCTCAACTGTGCAAATATATTTTTACAAAAAGCCAGCTTTGTTTGTTTGCAAAACTATTTATGCCAGGCTTTCTAATTATTAAAAACATGGATTTACAGAATATAACAAATGAAATATGTCTAAAAAATAAAAACCATTATTTTTCTATTAAATCTAAGCTACATATTCCAGGAATGATCATCTGTTAAAAAAGATGTTGAAGGGTATGAATGAAAGCATTTTTAAAAATAGATATGAAAAAATTATTAAAAGGAAATTAGAAAAATTTCTGTCCACATGAAAACCTGTACATGGATATTTATGGCACTTTATTCACATTTGCTAAAACTTGAAATCAACCAAGATATCCTTCAGTAGGTGAAAGGATAAAGTGTGGAATACTACTCAGGAATTAAACAAGTGAGCTATCAAGTCATTTAAAAAAAAGAGAGAGAGGAATTTTAAATCCATATTGTAAGGAAAACAAGCCAATGCGAAAAGGTTACCAACTATATGCCATTTTCTAGATCTGTATGTAAAACTAGAGAGAGAATAAAAAGATCAGTAGTTGCCAGGAATTAAGGGGAAGGGTGGGATGAATAGGTGGAGCACAGAGGATTTTTAGGGCATGAAACAACTCTACATGATACTCTAATGGTGGATACACATACAAGCATTTGTCAAAGTCAACAGAATGTAAAGCACCCAATGGTAAATCCTAATGTAAACTATGAACTTTGGGTGATAATTACATATCCCTATAGGTTCATCAATTATAACAAATATTCTACTCTGATGGGAGATGTTGACAGCAGAAGACGCTCTGCATGTGTGGGGGTGAGGGGAATATGGGAACTATGTGCATTTTCTATTCAACTTCACAGTAAACCTAAAACATCTCCCGAATATTATAGTATGTGTTTATTACACAGTACACTGTATGCCAGACACTACATGTCTATTACACTATATGTCTTCACAGTCTGTTTAAATTCCTTCTTCATTCTTCAGAAGCAAACTAGGAAACATAGCTACATGATGAGCATGTTTTATATAAAGAGATGCAGAGACCCATTCTGAGGATAATACTGTGAGGAAAATCCTTAATACACTAGGGGAAAATATATGTATATAATTAACATGAATGTATAGGGAGTTGGTCAAAACATTCCTTCAGATTTTCCATAAGACATTAGAGTTAGCTATAAGTTCTTTCGGATATTTTCATAACATATTAGGAGAAAACCCAAATGAGCTTTTTTGGCCAATCTAACATATATTTTATGCAAATATAAAAAATTTAAATTGTCTTGGGACTTCCTTGTTGTCCAGTGGTTAAGACTCTGTGCTCCTAAAGCAGGGGGTCCAAGTTCGGCTCCTGGTCAGGGAACTAGATCCTACCTACCACAACTAAGAATTCACACACTGCTACAAAGAACCTGTGTAGCCAAATAAATAAGTAATTAAAAAAGAATTTAAGCTGTCTTTTAATAAAAAAGCTAACATTGTAGTCAGCCATAGCAATTTATTGACCCACAGATAAGCAAGATAATGTAGTGCAAGATGACTGCTGCTGTGTAGATTTTTGTATATTTGTGCGTGTGTTTATTCATCTATTGATCAAATATGTGTAATTTAATTTTTAAGTAAAATGTCCTATACATATTAATTAAAAACACTATACCACATGAATATAAATCAGATAATGGTAAACTTTTCCTGTAAATGACTAGGTAGGAAATAGTTTCGATTTTGCAGGTCAGGTCTCTTGCAATTACTCAGTCTGCCTTAAGAACTTGAAAACATCTGCAGTTTGGACAATATGTAAGCAAGTTAGTATAGTTGTATTCCAATGAAACTGATTTTTTTTTTTAAAAAAACAGAAAGCTGGATTATTTGACATGTTAAGTGTCTTATTTTGCATATGTGGATAAAATATCATTGAATAAATATTTAAGCACTGCTAATTTCCAGGGACTAGTTTTTATTAATTTAAAGGAATGCCATTTAAGCAGAGTTTTTCTTTATATGCTCTGCGCTCGGTCACTCACTTTTGTTCGACTCTTTGCGACCCCATGGACTGTAGCCCACCAGGCTCTTCTGTTCATGAGCTTTTCCAGGCAAGAGTACTGGAGTGGGTTGCCATTTCCTCCCTCAGGGGATCTTTCTGACCCAGGGATCGAACCCACATCCTCTGCATTGGTAGGCAGAAATTTTTCCCACTGAGCTACCTGGGAAGTCTGTTTCTTTATAAAAATATATGAAAAATCTTTCATAAAATGCCCATCAAATTAGGGACCTTGAAGGAAATGGCAACTCACTCCAGTATTCTTGTCTGGAAAGTCCTATGGACAGAGGAGCCTGGTGGGCTACAGTCCATGAGTCGCAAAGAGTTGGCCAAGACTAAGCGACTGAGCACAAAGAATAGGCCGTCTCCTACAGCATGGCTCAGTCTTCAAAGAAAGTGTTTTGTTCTAAAATTCTCTCCTGATCAGCTCTTGATTAAATACATATATCTCACATGTCATCACATAGTCTGGAGTTTATCATCTCTCTTTTCCAAAGTTATTTTATTGGACTTTAATTTTGTTTTGTTTCATTTGGTTAAGCATCTTGTTTGATGCTTAAAATGATGTGTGCTTTTTATTTTCAGGGATGGTTGGTCAGAGTCATATTTGTCTTTGTATAACTGTAACCTCTAACAAGATGTCTTGCAAAAGGAAAGATTATGGATGACTGATAGATAGATAGATAGGTAAATAGATAGATAGTTCAAGAGCCAGGGGTCAAGGGTGCTAATGCTACATTTTGGGACTTGTACTTCTGAATTCTATTATTTTGAATTGTTTATGTATTACCAATTACTAAAATATATATGTTTTCTGGAATAGAACTTTTGTTATTTATGTATTATTCAATCAATTTTCTCAGTCCTGGGGTTTATGTTGTAGTTTAATCAGAGAGAATTATTCCTTAGATACAAAGCTCCAAAGCAAGGTCTTCCCACAAAAAAGAAAAAAAGCAACAAAACAGAAAACAAAATAATAAAATGTGGGTATATATGAACAGATACATTTTATTTATTTGTTGATTTGCTTTTTTATTTAATTGATTTTTATTGGAGTATAGTTACTTTACAGTGAACACATTTTAATTGCACCAAACCGATGGCTACTGCAACTAGAATTTAAAACATAAATCTAGTTCAGTTCAGTCACTCAGTCGTGTCTGACTCTTCATGACCCCATGTACCGCAGCATGCCAGGCCTCCCTGTCTATCACCAACTCCCAGAGTCCACCCAAACCCATGTCCATCGAGTCGGTGATTCCATCCAGCCATCTCATCCTCTGTTGTCCCCTTCTCCTCCTGCCCTCAATCTTTCCCAGCATCAGGGTCTTTTCAAATGAGTCAGCTCTTCACATCAGGTGGCCAAAGTATTGGAGCTTCAGCTTCAACATCAGTCCTTCCAGTGAACACCCAGGACTGATCTCTTTTAGGATGGACTGGTTGGATCTCCTTGTAGTCCAAGGGACTCTCAAGAGTCTTCTCCAACACCACAGTTCAAAAGCATAAATTCTTTGGTGCTCAGCCTTCTTTATAGTTCAACTCTCACATCCATACATGACCACTGGAAAAACCATAGCCTTGACGAGATGGACCTTTGTTGGCAAAGTAATGCCTCTCTTTTTAATATGCTGTCTAGGTTGGTCATCACTTTCCTTCCAAAAAAGTGTCTTTTAATTTCATGACTGCAGTCACCATCTGCAGTGATTCTGGAGCCCAGAAAAATAAAATCAGCCACTGTTTCCCCATCTGTCTGCCATGAAGTGATGGGACTGGATGCCATGATCTTAGTTTTCTGAATGTTGAGCTTTAAAGCCAACTTTTTCACTCTCCTCTTTCACTTTCATCAAGAGGCTCTTTAATTCTTCTTCACTTTCTGCCATAAGGGTGGTGTCATCTGCATATCTGAGGTTATTGATATTTCTACCGGCAATCTTGATTCAAGCTTGTGCTTCCTCCAGCCCAGCATTTCTCATGATGTACTCTGCATAGAAGTTAAATAAGCAGGGTGACAATATACAGCCTTGACATACTCCTTTTCCTATTTGGAACCAGTCTGTTGTTCCATGTCCAGTTCTAACTGTTGCTTCCTGACCTGCATACAGGTTTCTCAAGAGGCAGGTCAGGTGGTCTGGTATTCCCATCTCTTTCAGAATTTTCCACGGTTTATTGTGATCCACACAGTCAAAGGCTTTGGCATAGTCAATAAAGTAGAAATATATGTTTTCCTGGAGCTCTCTTGCTTTTTTGATGATCCGTCAGATGTTGGCAATTTGATCTCTGGTTCCTCTGCCTTTTCCAGAAAGAGAAGGCGATGTCTAAATTATGATCCTCTTGTTTCCCTTGGTTTATGAACTACATAAATCTATTTATTTTATTAAATTTATAGTTAGATTTTGTTATAGTTATTGTTGTTTATAGTGAACTACATAATATTACACTCTATACTGTTTAATCAAGTTGTTGTTAATTAAAAATCATTTTTGAACCAAATCAGAGAAAGGTTAAAGAATACGAACAATGTCTAACACCATGATCAATGTCTATAGATTTTAATACTTTTATGGTTTACATATGCAAGTATTGCAGGGAACAGCCTCAAATTTCAGAAATAGACTTAAATCCTACACTATCTGGAGGATACACATGCTCATTCTTGTTACTATAACAATGGAAGGATAGGGGGAAAGGGATTACAACCAGTGCTAATGAGAACAATATAGATTATGTGATACAGATTATCTGATTCATGTTTACTTCCTTTTGAGTTCATATAAAGCAATTCTATGGGTCACCATTTGCTAAATAAATGTTAAAGACCTCTGTAACATGCAGCAAAACCAAACAGCTTTTTTTTCCCTGTTAGGTTTTGTTTTTTTATTTAATTGTCGTAAGAACACTTAACATGGGAGCTACCCTCTTGACAACTTCTTTAAAGTGCATAGTACAAGACTGTAAACTAGTGGCATGATGTACAGCAGATCTCCAGAAATCACTCCTCTTGTGTAACTGAAACGTTGCACCCATTGAACAATAGCTTCCCATTTCCACCTGTCCCCAGGCCCTGTCAACTGACATCCTACCCCCTGCCTCTGAGTTTGACGACTTTAGACACCTCATGTATGTGTACTCAGGCAGCACATCCTTCCGTGAATGCCTTATTTCACTTGCATAATGAACTCCCAATTCATCCATATTCCAGTTTTGGAGTATGAATCTAATATTTTATGGGTTATAGTTTCCTGCATTGATACAGTCTCCAGCTCCACTCTGAAGTGCAATTACACTTTTTCAACCAATAGCCCTGTTCAACAAGATGTCCCGAGGGCTTATCTTCAGGCAAAAGAGAGCAAGTGTGGGTCAGCATTTTATACACTGATTGTTATAAAACCACTAAAGGGGCAACTGGGACTGTAGAAAATCTACTGAGACAGGAATAAACTTTCTAAATAGTGTACAGTTTGAAACTATATGTTTTATGTCGAATACCATTGACGGCAATTTTTTATTTTGTTAACTAAAGATTTGTTATAAAACACCTATGTAAAGTGACCAACTAGATTTGTTTTTAATCTAGGCAAAAAGTGCTATAATGCCTAAGAGTTTACAGTCCCTGGGAGAAGAAAGTTTCTTAATACCACATTGGGGAATCCAGCAAGTCTGTTTATCACAACCAAGAATGTAGACTTGACTGGATTGATGGGACTGGCCATCATATAAGCTTAGGGATTACTTCTACTATGTTTTCCTCACATCCAGAGAAAAGTTGTTTCTAAGAGAGTAAAGAAACAGGGTGTGGAACATGACTGTATAAGAAGGGAGAGCTCAGAATTCAGTATGCACTATCCATTGGAGAGACAGAGCCCCTGGTGCCCTAAGGGTTACTGGAGGTCTCCACACCACAGAACAAATGTAGGGAGGGTGGACCATTCCTGAGACACAGATACTGTTTCATAACTACCCAGAAACATTCTAGCAAACAATCATCAGCTTTCACATGCAGTCCGGGAGAATTCTCCAAATGTCATCTGACAGCAGGCTGTTGAAAAGAGTGTGTAGTTTCAGAAGAATTCAAACTAGGATTGAATTGAGTTAATCTAAGATTTAAATTAAAATGTTACAATTCATCAATGCTCTAAAGAGCTACCAATTTCTTTTTAAAAAATATAATTAAGAAATGTAAATCTAATGACTAGCTGCAGAATGGAGCAGTTAATGAAGTTCAGACCTAACAGCACGCAGAGGACAAAAGTCAAATGTTATTCAGGCTCAATTCCTGGAGATGAAACTTCAATCAGGAAGTTTAGCTGACATATATCTCAGCATAGATGATCTAGATGACTTTACTAAGATATTAAGGCTCCAATATGCTGTGGTCTGGTTGACAGAATTAAAGGTCTGCCTCCTTTCCGATCACCACAGTCGTGGAGCACACTATTATGTATTATATACTATAATAGCATATTGTTATTATAATATAATAAAATAATATTCATGAATGGTTTTAGAAAAACTCATATATATTAATAGAAATAATTTAAAATATGTTAACTCTAAATCATTTTGTCAATTAGGATTCTCTTTGGCTGCCATAGAGACAACAATACAAAATAAAGTTAAGAGAATGGAATAAACCTTGGAGAAATGTGGAACATACGTAAAAAGATGAAGTTGGCTTAGGGTTAGTTGGAGCCAGTGGTTTCACCCTGCAATCAGCTATTCAAGATTATTTGCTCTTATCTTGCACTTAAGAATAATTTATCCCCCCGAGAGTGTCCCAAAAACTTCATTTTTGTCTTATTGACTAATATAATCATTTGTCCATATCTGAAAAAGTTACACCAAAGAGAAAAGATTAGAGCCATTAAGCCATTCCTGCACCTGAAAGGAAGAGCTACTTGGTAGAGAAAGGATTAATGTGAACAAACAAAATTTAGATTGTTGAATCTGGTTTGACAATCAACAGTGTTTACTATAGACAAATATGTAAAATAGCCTTTCAAAAAGCTGAAAATAAAAGTAATTTCTTTCCTAGAGTGACCTTTAGATGTTTTTCTTTTCTAATAGTCCAGTTTGATCTCTTTTCTCTTTTTTTAAAATCATGATCATATATCACACTGATAAATAAGAGAAGATTAAATATACACTAAACCACTAGCTAATCCATATATTTCAAATAACGTCAATGCTTTTGTGTTAAACTCAGAAAATTTGGCTGCTAATAAAGAAACATTCTATTGAATACGGCAACATTTTGCATAGTCTTAGAAGACTTAAAACCAGTTCAAGTCTTAAAACCAGTTCAAGCTGGTTTTGTATTTTACTTTATTCCTGAGTAGAAAGACTGAATTTAGGAGCAGCCAGAAGTCATAGAGAGAGAGTTTAAAAGCTCTTCTCTTTTTAGCAACTTTTGTGCCTGCTTTAAATTGATCATTTGTTTCATCAGCTAATCCTCAAGTCGAGGGCATGTCCTTTCCACTTGCAAAATTCTCTTACATAAGTTGAATTCCCTTCTTATCACCTCAGGCCAGTAAGCACTTTATTTTCTTTTTTGTTTCTTGTTAGGAAAAAGAGGGGGAAAAAAATCAGCTCATAACTATTTGCTGGAGCTGTCTGCATTTTAACCCCAGACTATGAACGGCCATCAGAGTGCCCTTATGATATTTTGCACAAAGGCTCAGTGTTCGTGGCTCTGCTCAGAGAACCCAAAATAGCATTCAGTAAGCGGTGACATACTGAGGGTCTTGGTACTACAAGCACAAGTGTCTGTAACTCGGAGCAATGTGGCTCATGTAAGGTTGGATGAGAAGCCTGTGAAGCAAAATCAGGGCAAACGCTCCTACTATTCTTTATGTGTTTCACGTGAAGTTTGAATTTGTCTCTTCAGACCTTATTGAACTTGAAGATATACAGGTAAGAATGCGCTCATCAGGCAAGTATTGATTATATAAGCTAACTCAATGAAAATAGAGTGAAAAAGGACTTGAAAAACTCTCTAATTTTCCCTTCATAAGGAAAAATTTCTAAAACTCTCTAAACTTGATGTGTACATTGAACATTCTCTAAAACAAAGATCAATTTAGCATCTCTGCAATTCAGATTCAGGAAAATAAAAGTTCTTTATATCTAGAAAATTTAAAACATGTTCCTTGGGAGGAATGTAGCATCTTTCTCCAGGATTTTGTTTCTTAATTTTTTAAAAAATATTTACCACTCTACTATCAGATGCCATGCCAAGGTTTAAAGTTATAAACCTTAAAGATATGTGGAAATATTTATTTACAGAATAAATACTTTTTAAATAATAAATTACTTATTTCTTAGTAAATGATATTTAGTGTGGAGATTTCCACATATCTGAATAAAACTGTATGTTTCTTTGAAGGATAATTTCTTATTAAAGTTAATATATACTTATTTTATTTTCTTTCTTTTTGTCAGGTTTTTTGGTTATCAAATTTTTCATTGACTTTCAAAAATTCTTAAAGTGAAAAAGCTTAAGTAATTAAGAATATTACAAAAATAATAATAATAAAAGCAAACTATTGAGCACATTATGAATACAAATACATACATATTCAAACATGTAGACATATTAGCTTTCAATCTATTATATTCATTACATGAAGATTAATTCATCAAATATGAAATACACAAAACTAAAAATTAAGAAAATGCAAATTGTGAAAGGATTGTTATTGTCTCAATTCTGATTTGTTGCAAGCAATTTTAATTGGGTTACTAATTTTAATAAAATATTTCAATGTAAATTTGCCAAAGCATTTAGTAACTCTATAACTGGCATATGAAATAACAGAGGAAGAAGTTAACAAAATGTATAAGTAGAATATCAAATGTTTTCTCAGATTATGTAAATTTATAGTTCAGTTCTATCAGTTTATTTTTTAATTACTGTATCTGGAGAGAAGACTTTTCATTTGCATAAAATATTTGCCAATTTATAATTACAATTGAGACATATCTATATATTAGATGTATTTGCAATATCAAATAAAGTAATAAAATAGTATACTTTCACATTTTATTTATTTCAAATTCAAAGTACTTTAAATGTCTAAATATTGCTAATATGCAAATATATATTTATAATTTTAAATTTGAAAATATTTAGATTTCAATATAATCTAAATATTTCTGTTTACCAAGTGTTTTTAACAAAATATTTAAAAATATTTCCAATAAGAATAAATACAAATTTATAGGTATAGAATTGCTTAAATTTTTAAATAATGAGTGTATGAAATCTAGAAATCATTTGCTCTGTTATTCTTTATATGTTTTCTTTACCAACACTTTTTTACCAATGACTGAAACGAATCAGATCATTAGGTAAATTATATAAAATTTTTAGTTTCAGTTTTAGTATGTTTTTTATTTGTTTCCTTTTGTGGTTAAAAACACACACACTTTCACACAATTTGTAGAAATCTTAAAGCATAGATTATCTACTTACGCATTTTGTTTTATTTTGTTTTCTCCTTAGAAATATTTCTAAGGTACTTATCTGCAGAAAATTTTTAAAAATTATTCAATTAAATTATCATAAATTGAAGTTTCTTTAAACTGATGTGCACAAATTCCCATGCATTCATAAGAAACCTATTGTTTAGAAATTTATCATAATATACTACATGTCATTTGATAAATAATAATCAATAGCTAATTATGAATTGATAGTGAACTTTTTGCCAGTCATGCTATTAACATTATTTTATATGTAAAGTGTTATAGTATAGTATTTGACATGTTATTGAGTAGCAGTGCAATAGGAATAAATGCATTACACAGTTGGAAAGAGCATACTGACTTTTCATATCCCTTTCTTTAGATTAGGATTTAATGATATTGACCCTAATATTTGAGGACTATGCTGATGAGCATGAGAAATTGGAACTTTTATATTCTGTTGTCATGATGACTTTCCTTAATAACTATGATAATCTAATACCTGTATCTTTGCTTTGGTGTAACAGATTAAGGAAAAACACAAATATAGAACTTCATAACCCACAAGAATCCTTTCATTCTCACAGTGCTGCTAACAATTCATAATCTGAGAAATGAATGAGTTCCTTTTGCCATGGTGACAGGGAAGATGTTTGACCTTTCTTTTAAAGACTCGCAGTGTGAGAGTTTTCTTGCCACCACTCACTTGAGAGAATTCAGCTCAAATGCTCTAAAAATCTACCTTTTCACAACTTTTAGAAAATCAGTTTCTTTTTGAGACAATGCATGCCCTTTTGAAATAATGCATGAATATTCAGAAGTGATCAAGTCAGACAATCTTGTTTCACATTAAAAAAAAAGGCTCTAGAATTAGTAAAGTAGAAATATTTTTGACAGAAGTTTATCTCATTAATTAGTACTCAGTAAAAGACATTCAGGATCATCAAAAAATGTCTTAAAGTTAAAGGAAAACATGTAGTTTTTCAGAGACTCTGCTTTGGCATATTAAATCAAGTTTGAAATGTTATCACAGAACAGTGACTTATCAACATACAAAATCAGTACATTTACATTTTATCTGCTCCTTCCTTCTAAGAACTTACATGATAAATGAATTCCGTAAATTAGCAGGATAGTATATTAAAGTGGGAGTACTTTTGGCACATCAGTTGTGGCTAAAAATAACCTAGGTAATTTTCTCTAAGTGCAAAATTTAGAAATGTCATTCCTGTAGAAATGAGGAAATTGTACATAAATCATGGGAAAGGAAAATGCCACCATTTTTCTGCCTTTAAGTTGAATTATACCTGAATTGTTTTCAAGAGTTTGCCATCTATTTTATTCTTAAAAATCTCTAGTGGAGCCTCAGTGACCTCCTTTTTTAAGAGATTTGGATTTTTTGTCTTGTTTTGGTTTTGGCCACAAGGCTCGTGGAATGTTATGTTTGCTGAACCCAGGCTCTCAGCAGTGAAAGCGCAGAGTCCTAACCACTGGACCCCTAGAGAATTCTCATTACCTCTTTTTTTTGTTTGTTTTTTTTAAGTATTTTATTAAGTTAGTTGATTTACAATGTTGTGTTAATTTCTATTGTACAAAAAGTGATTCACATCCATTCCCTTCTCTGTTCCCTTCTCCAGGAGATCTTCCTGACCCATTCTGTACTGCAAGTGAATTCTTTCCTGTCTGAGACACCAGGGAAGCCCTCTTTTTCATATTATTTCCCTTTGTGGTTTATCACAGGATATTGAATACAGTTTCCTGTGCTATACCATAGGATTTGTTGTTCACATATTCTCTACATGATAGTTCGCATCTGCTAATCCCACACCCCCAGTCCATCCTTCCCTCACCATCCTTCCCTGGCAGCCACAGGTTCCCTCTCTCATATCTCTGAGTCTGTTTCTGTTTCATAGATAAGTTCATTGTGTTATGTTTTATTTTTTATATTGTTTATTTTTTTCTTTGCAACATCTTTACTTATCACTCATTTAATTGCCCTACAAATGAGCTCTCAAACACTGTAATTTCTATGTTAAAATTGTTTATTAATTCCAAGTGGGCAGAGACATGTATCTGCTTTCTTGTCATTTGCAACTACTTCGAGAGACACATCTACCACTGTAGATGTGGTTAGTCACTCTTTAATTCACTCTTTTCTAATTCTTGAGAAACACGTATAAAATTCTTGAGCTATTCATCACAATGCACCAGCCTTTGGTTTTTGTTTTTAATTAATGAAAAGAAGCCAAATCTGGACACTTCAGGTACACATTGGCACTTGTTATGGACTCTTCTGGTGATAAGTTAAAGAAGATATCTATTTTTCATGTTCATTTGTAATACTGATTTTATTAAATATAACTCACTATCAAACTCTACTTTCTGGATAGCATATAGTTTCTCTGCCAAGAAACTATGTAACTATCGTTGTCATAATTCTGTCCAAAACTTCTTTAAACACTGACTGGTTGTATATATCAAAAATTGCTCAACTAGCTTCAACAATTAGATTTCCAAATTTTTTACACAGCAAACAATGCACTGCAATAATGCATTGCATTTCTAAATGTCAGTTTATTTCTGTAGGACAGAGTTTTGGACCTGAGTTTAGTAGATTGAACAGTCTGAAATTCTTAACATTCTTGAAAGATATTTTCTAATATCAAAATATCATTCCAAGTTATTTTGCTGGTATGAGAAACAAGTAATAACAAGAAGCTATGGATTAGGAATTTAGAGGTCATAGGAGATTAGTGCATATCTTTGAAAGATTTATGAGGTAGAATTGACCATAGATGAAGCTTGAATATGCATGAGAGGTAAAGGAGGAAAACACTGAACAGGGAATTTTTATTCAACTGAGAGTTTCTGAGTGGAGGCTGGTTTTATTTGGTGAAAGAAACAACATAATGATGATGTGGAGGGCCCGTTCCCGTATTCTTGCCAGAAAAATCTCATGGGCAGAGGAGCCTGGTGCTCTCCACAGGGTCAAAAGGGTCAGACACAACTGAAGTGACTGAGCACTCATGCACGCAATGATATAGAATGAAGAATAAAAGATGATCGAGATGCCTCTTGGAAAATAGGCTTGTAGATCAGGAAATAGATATGTATAGACTATTCAGGAGATTGCTTTGTGATGCTTCAGTATATAAATATTAATTGAAGCTGTAAAACCAAGAGATAAACATGTACCGAATGGGCAAAAAATTTTTTAAGAACGAAACTTCAGAATTTAGGGCAAGAAAATGAAATGGAGATTCTACAGGCAAAAGAGAAACACAAATGTGTATGGAGATTTGCAAACTGAGAAAGGGAGCGCTTTTAAAAGGAGTGTGGTTATTGTGAAGGCAACAATATGTTATACCACTGTGAAGTTAATTTTACAGTCATAAAAAATATATTTTTTAGATTTCATTAAAATATAATGGAAAATCCCTTTTGATCTTCATAGGTTGGTTGCATTGCAGTATTAGGGTGGGGAAACCCAAATTGCATTTTTCTGTAGACTGCATGAGAGAACCTGAAGACAGTGAATGGACATTTATTCTGCAATGTTTCCCCTCCACTTGCTCTGATATTTACTTTTGGATGGTGTGCCTTTTGAATTAGTGTTCTAATTTCCTGATCTTTTGCATCCAATTTTTTATATCTATGCATCATTATTCTAGTACCTAAGAAATTTTCTCATATTTCTCATATTTATCGTTTAACCACCCGTCACCCCACCTTTTAAAGACTAGTCATTAGATTGGACTTCATTAGATGTTTTTTTCTGGCAGTAACTAAGGTGATTGATTTAGACATCCCCAAATATCATTATGGGCTTCCCTGGTGGCTCGGTGGTTAAAAAAAAAATCCTCCTGCCAGTGTAAGAAATGCAGGTTTGATCTCTGGGTCAGAAAAATCCCCTAGAGAAAGACTTGACAACTCACTCCAGTATTTTTGGCTGGAAAATCCTATGGACAGTAAGTTTCTACTCCAAAACCTGACTTTTCACATAATAGAAACTGCATACATTAGCCTTGGGTGTATAAACCTGATATGTGTGCTTAATCACTCAGTTGTGTCCGACTCTTTGTGACCATTTGGACTGTAGCCCACCAAACTCCTCTGCCATTTGCATGGAGTCTGCAGCAAGTATTTCCTATTATTCTGGCCCTGCCTTGGAAGGAGCTCTTTCCTCCACCATTTAAGCAGTATTCATATTGACAGCTAACTCCTTTGATTTTTTATATCCGTGGTAATGGGGACTCCTACACAGTCTAAGGATGGATTAATTAGAGGGTTCTGAAGAAATCTGGGATTATGAATGTTTAAATTAATGGCTTGTTTTATGGCTTACTACTAACTACCTTTGTTGTGCATTTGGCATGTTCCAGGTGCAGTCCCAATTCATTTTACCTGACTTATCACAACATACCCAGAAGTCAGGTATGTTATCTCATTTTGCAGTTGGAGAAACTCAATCTGAGAGTGTTTAAGTACGTTAGTTAGTGCATGCAGGCTGACTCTTTGCGACCTCAGGGACTGCAGCCCACCAGGCTCCTCTGTCCATGGGATTCTCTAGGTTAGAATAGTGGAGTGGGTTGCCATTTTCTTCTCCAGGGGATCTTCCTGACCCAGAGATCCAACCAGTGTCTCTTACATCTCCTGCATTGGCAGACAGGTTCTTTACCACTAGAGACAGTTGGGAAGCCATACCTCAGTTAGTACCATGCAACTATTATCTATAGATGTACAAGTCTTTACATTTTATCCAGATTCTTCTTAACAGCATTAATTTAATGTTACTAAATGAGAATTTAAATAATATAATTAAGAAAAAGAACCAGTTGAAAATTCCACAGTTCATTTGATTTCTTTACTTCATGCCATACCTTTGTCTACTATTACACATTCCCAGTCATTATTATCCTTAATAACCATCCATTCTAGATATAATTTGGCAACCAGGAAGTTACCACTACATGATCAGAGCCACACAGTAAAAGTCAGGCTGACAACTAGAGCAAATTGTTCTCTTGAAGAGAGAGGAAGCAGGGTAAGGTGCGAAATATCTGCTTGGAACATCCACCTGACCACGAGGTGCACCTCTATCCTAAGAACAGCCTCCACACAGGTGCTTAGATAACACAGGGCATGCACAAGACCATCAACCGAGCTGTGGGAAAATATAAGAATTTCTATTTTTGTTGTTTTATCTCGTTCTTTTGCATTTCATTTTCCGTTTGTTTTGTGAAATATCTGTATGGTCATAAAAGTTGTAGAAGTAAATGATTAGTATACACATACACAGCAAACGTTGGAGGCCCCCTGAAGCTTTTTTTTTTTTTTTCTGATTAGAGTATATAAAACATGAAAGTTGGGAAACCACTGCTCTAAAAATAAACCCTGGCCTATATCCGCACACATATTTGTTTTCCAAAATGCCATCCATATTCCAAAATCCTTCAAGCACATTGGTTAAATGTACCCACACAGAAGGAAGCAAGCTCCCTGAGTTTAACTCCAACCCCACCGAGTATTACATGGCTAAGCAAAGCTAGTTAACCTACATGTGCACATTTTCTGCATTCATAAAATAGCAACATAGATAGAATGCATACGTAGAAATGTAAGACAAATCATTTAAAAATGGCGTACTGTTTGTTGTTATAATCATGGAGTAAGCATTCAATATTAGTTAGATAAGATGATGATAATAACGATGAAGGTGGTGATGGTGCTGAGAGTGTCCTCAGTGTTGTATTTGCCTTAGAATCAGCTTTAGAGACTTAAAGATACCTCACTGAATCAGAAACTGTGGAGTGGAAAAGCCACATTTTATCCCAATTTTCATTTCAAACTAATGTAGAATAAGTGTGTAAATCATTTCCCACAGCTAGAGGGAGCGGACCAACCACATTACTGTTTACTTTACACATGAAAAGATTAGGGCCTTCTCTTCATGCATAGTAAAAAATTTTAAACTAAAGAAAATATAATCAGGTCCAACATAAAATAATAATAGAATTGTCACATATGTTCACAGTTTAGTATAAAAACCATTACTACCATTGTCAAAAAAGTATTTTTGCTTAAATGCTTTTAATATTTCACCCAGTTCATCTGAATCCAATACTATATGGTTCTGTGATACTATTTTATGAATTTTAAAATTGTGCTTTGATCCTATACATACAGATACACATGTACACATAACACAAGCAAAATAGCAGAGTGTATGACTTTAAACTTTCTTTTCATTCACTAAGATTTGGGCCTTTAAAAAATCCATGTTTATATTATGCCTTTTTCAATAACAAAATCATATTTTCCACACCATTTGGCAGTGGTACTTACTAAGTATTGCTTTTGATGGTAGAATAAATTTATAGATATTATAGTTATAAAGAAGCTGTACTGAAAAAATTGATAATTGAAGAAAGGAGCATTTGGTTGATACATTTGACTAGGCTTTATGTAGCTATTAACACAACATCAGCAAAAATAGTCAGAGTACAACTGGGTCTTTATTTACTATAGTAAGAAGTGGCTAAAAAGATTTCCAATAAGTGAAGAACAAAATAATATATTTACAATGGAAATTGAGGATTAAATAATAAATGTTGCAATACATTCTTAAGAGACTAGAATATATTGTTGGTAAGAAGAAAAATATTTTTTACTTTATCTTGTCTTTGTAGAGATAAATAAGTTCAAATCGACAGGTAGTATTTAGGTAATGAAAATATTTAACCAATAATGTGTATCATCACTCAAAACAATGTTTCAGGTGAAAAAGTGCCTCACTTTGCATGATTCTATGATTGTGGAATTCTCAACTCTTTAATTTATAGGTACAAAGCTTTTCATTAAATGTTGATGGTAAATAAATAAAGAGAAAACAACTCATATATACACATATCAATACAGACGAGTCTAACTCATTGATTAAATATTCAATTTGAGAAGGCTTTCCATGATATCTCATTCAAGCAGATTTTTAAATGCTGAATATATATATGTTCTATACATCTATAGAGTAGGTAGTTTTTTATCTATAGAAATAAATATGTTTACCTATAAATCTCTTTACATTCAAGATAATAGTTATCTTTTTAGTGGGAAGGGAGGAAGATATTTGCATTTTGAAGATTCATAATATTTCACTATGTAAATATTAACATTAAAATATAAAAAGCTAATACTTGAAAAGTTTTATAACACTTATTTTGCCCAAGTAAAAAATACTTGTCAAAGTAGACTAATAAGTAATTGCTGAATTCTGGATGGATTTCCAATTGTTTTTAATATGTTTATATGTGTGTATGTATAGATATGTAGTATAACTATGTTTACACATTTTAATTACATAGGAATATAATATGTATTATAAACAATATATTATATACATATTGCTTTAATGTGTGTGAGTGTTTGTGTATGTTTTGTGTGTGTGTAACAAATCATTCATATTGCCTATTTGAGTCTTGGGATTTGATGTACAGTGCATAATTGAGAATAGTTCATGTATATTTGCGCTTTCTTATTGAAAATTTTAGACCTGCCACTATTTTCTTAATGTATGAATGTAGATTTATCTTTAGTTATGTATTTCTTTTTGTATATGCTGCTCTCAAATTCCTTTCATCTTTATAATCATACATAAAGTGGATAGTAAAATATTTAATTATTTACAGTAACATTTTATGTCTACTTTTCTTGTTTCCAACTATTAAATGCCATTGTTTTAAATTATAATTATTATCATTGACTATAAACAGCTAATAAAGAAATATTTTCTGCTTGCCACCTCAAATCATAGGAATGGTACCAGAGGGAACATCAGTCTATACATTTATATATATTCAAATATAGCTCTAAACCAAAAAAAATACCTTAATTAAATTATCTCAGAAAGTAAAGATATACATTATACACCCCGGGGCAGGGGTGGGGGAAATCTAAAATCTATTATTTTACAGAAAGTTCATTATCCTAGCTAACCTTAATTTTAAAAGTCATTCATTATAACTTTGATGAAATGAAGTTTCCTTTCAAGTTTTTATTTTTAATGGAATACCCCAAGCTGATTTTAGTATTTCATAGATTGCAGCCATGCATGTAAAATATCCTGGTATTAAATGCTTAAGAAATGTACCCAAATCAGAACACACCAGATAGATGAGGGAATCCCAAAGAAAAATATACTCAGTATAAAATATTTTAAGCATATGCTTTAAAAATACTGAAGAAATGGCAGAAGAATTAATTCAGGACTTAATATTGTGGAGAAAATATCCCAGAAAAATGAGGACTGAACTTAACTAGAGAAACGAAGATTTGATATAATGCACAAGAAGTTAACTGAATTATACAGGCTATGGAGATTTGTGGCCCATTTGACTACGCTTAATATCTTAACTTGAAAATTACTTAAGTTGGGCAGCTATTTGAAATAATGTTTTTGAAATTACTATGCAAATACACTTGTCCCTGGGCACATCATATTTCTCCCCATCTCTGACCCTATTCAACTTCTTGTATCCTTTCAGGTTAGGCGTTTTTATCTCTTCTGTTACTCTGACAAGTCTTTATTCGAGCTATTATCTATAGCTGGCCTCTGTGACCTGCTTTCTCTCATTAGTTTCTGTAAGCTCACTTTCATCTTTCTTCTTTTTTTAAATGGGAGTTAATAATTAGTATCTCATTGAATTAAAGGAATATCAACTGGAAAATACAGGGAGTACCTCCTATGGTGTTAAGAATCTAGTTGGTGATTTTATTGGCGTGCTAAGCTATGTAACCAAGTTCTCAGCAATCTTCTACCACAAATGCTTGAGTCAGTGGGGGGTGCAGTCACTCATTGTCTCAAGCTTGATTGAAACTCCATCCTCTCATAACTACAGCATCTGGTTGCCTAAGAAGGGAAAGATAAACACAAAAGAACTATTCCAACGTCTTATATTGCTTCTGTTCTGAAATAATAGATGTATGGTTTTTATTTCTATTTCATTAACAAAATAAAATGCATAACCCTCCCCAATTGTGGTAGGGTTATTGCTAAACCATGATAATGTCTACCACAGCAATCAAAAGATTTTAGTTCCTTTTTTACTCTTATTTCACATGCCAGTCACAGCCTTTTCTGCTCACTAATCGTTTAGATGTTAGAGATGGTTAAGGAAATCCTACAGAACTAAAGTTAGGTTTTTCTTAGAAATAAGGTGAAAGGGAAGATATCTTATTAACAATTACAATGGTCTCTGAGACTGGAATCACCTAGTGTCACTTGGAAGCTTTGCCTATAATTTTTGCAAATATCTCAACCTCAGCATTTCCAAACCTACTTAATCTCTTTTGAATTCCAGTTAGCCATCAAATTTTGTTAATCCTGTTTCCATATTATTCATCGTAGTACTCATTCATGTTATCTGTTTCTGTGAACCGTGATTGACTTGAATATTGGAATGCTCTGGAGCCTTCAATTGGGCAACAAACTGTCATGGTGGTTGGGAGAAACAGAGCAACCATTTCAAAGTCCTGGAATTGCAGATGCCTTTCAGCACTCCTAGAAAATTAAAATTATTTCTTGAAAACTGACCTCATATTAACTAATGGTTAAACAAATATAAATGAAATGTGAAGGAAGACATTGAGCTGGGAAATGGTACAGTAGGTAATAGTAGTCCCCAAGATATTTCAACTGAAATAGTTCAAGAACTTAACACTTTTGTATTATTAATATCCTTGCTTCTGCATTTAAGTAAGTAGTAGTTGTGGTTTAGTTACTCAGTCACATCTGACTCTTGAGACCCCACGGACTGAAACCCTCCAGAGTCCTCTGTCCATAGGATTTCCCTGGCAAGAATACTGAAATGGGTTGTCATTTCCTTCTCCAGGGGACCTTCAGACCCAGGGATTGAACCTCAGACTCCTGCATTGCAGGCAGATTCTTTACTGACTGAGCCACCAGTGAAGCCCATTTAAGTAAGTAGAAAGTGAAAGTGAAGTCGCTCAGTCTTGTCCGACTCTTTGTGACCACATGGACTGTAGCCCACCAGGCTCCTCTGTCCATGGGATTTTCCAGGCAACAGTACTGGAGTGGGTTGCCATTTCCTTCTCCAGAAGATCTTCCCGACCCAGGGATCGAACCTGGGTCTCCCATATTGCAAGCAGACACTTTACCATCTGAGCCACCAGGAATCTATGTTTTAAATAGATTCACACAAATACAAAGTATCTTTTGAAATGTATGTTGAGGCAGTTCCACAATCTTGGAAAAAATGAACTTCATGGCACAGTCTGTAACCTTCCCCCAACTATCCTATAAGGAATGGTAAAGGTGCTTATGGAATAAGTGGGGTTTTTAAGAGGCATTCCTTGTTTTTCTTTTATAAAAAAAATCTGTCAAATTGGAAGAGAAAAAGGAAAAGAATCTCAAACTACTTCCCTTGTGGTTATAATACCACTCACAGCCCCCAGAGCCTCATTTTCCAGCCCTAAGGTTTTATAGAATTTACTTGCTTCACACATTTAGATCCTAATATGAAACATTAGACATGCTTCTGTAAATTAATAAAGAGAAATATATTATCTTATTTTTAAGTAGCATTTTAGAAACTAGGACTTTAACAGTTTATTTTTTTAAGCTTTGAAACTTCCTGACCATTGCAAAGTGTCTTTTGATATATTATTTTGGCCAAGCCTACCCAACTATTTTCTGAAGACAGAGACATTGTATTAATTGCCATCTGCTTGTCTCTATGAGGAGCTGGCTAAGTTGAGCTTAGTTTCAGCTTTACACAAGCCTTTCAGAATACATTATATTTTATAAGTTTTCACAGATGGAATAATTATCTTTATATAACCAGGAAGAGGTCATAGAAAAGACAATTTCTAATTAGATTCAGTAACAAACTGTATAAGTGCATAGATTATAATATTTTTCATCCCTTAAGTCATAATTAGTCTTCTTTGAAATGTAATTGTTCTGAGTCACAGTGGGATCATTTTCAGCCCATATATGCCCATCTAATATCACACATTGCTTCAAGCATGACAATGTTTATCTGTCATAGTCACTTAGCATACTTGGAAAAAAAATAATGACATTCAAATCCTTTGAAAATACTTGTAGAACACATGCATTAGGGACAATGTCTCCTACACCACGTTTGCAATAGTCATTTATAAAGTTTTTATATGTGCAAGAAGTTTGCAGAAATAATAGCAGTTGACTACTTTACTTCAACGTTTAAAAATAAAGAAATCACTAGGTATTTACTACCTAGGCATAGGTTGCCATTCTTATAGAATTAGTTTAAAATACTCACACAACACATAGTATGCATCAGACAGTGTTCTGTGTACATTGAACCATTTAATCAAGATAACAACCCCAAGTGATATGCCTTATTTTATTGTCATTTTTCATATGTCAAAACTGAGGCAAGCGGGTAGTGTTAGTCGCTGAGTCGTGTGCGACTCTTTGTGCTCCCACGGGCTGTAATCTCCAGGTTCCTCTGCTCATGGGATTCGCAGGCAAGAAGGGCGGAGCAGGTATTGCCCACAGCGAGAGCGGAGCAGGTATTGTCACACAGCAGTGCGTGGTGGGGCTGGTCTTGTCATAGCCATACTTGCTCGACAGGTGGCGCCCTTAACCCCATCAAGCGGACTTAGAACATTGCGTTTCAACATATTTGGGAGAGTCACCTCACTCTGGAAATAATCAACTCTTGATCTTCGTTATGGTGGTACATAACCTTACTTTATCTAAATAGCTTCATAATTCATTATAAAACTATGTGCATATCTTTATTAGCTAAATAAATATTAATACTAAAAAATAGAAATGCATATTCTTTTACTCCATTTATAATTCCTCAATTCAGAGATGATTTCTATTTGCATTTGAGGGCGTAGTCTTCCAGGCTTTCTTCTCTGAATTTGTCTACATTTATGGTCAAATTAATGGAATCATTTTCTACCTAATTTCTTTTTTCACCTAGCAAAGTGTTGCAGCATATTTCCATTTCATTAAGTGCCTTTACAGTATAACATTTACTGGCTGAATAACATGAATGATGTTAACATGAATTGTGGGCTTCCCTGGTAGCTCAGTTGGTAAAGAATCTGCCTGCCATGCAGGAGACCCGGTTTCGATCCCTGGGTTGGGAAGATCTCCTGGAGAAGGGAATGGCAACCCACTGTAGTATTCTTACCTGGAGAATCCCATGGACAGAGGAGTCTGGCAGGCTACTGTCCATGGGGTCACAAGAGTCAGACACGACTTAGAGACTAAACCACCACCAACATGAATTTTGAAATTTGTTTTCTATTCACTTGTTTCTTTGTCATCTGTGAGAGCAATTTTTTAAATCTTCTCCAAATGATTAGATACAAGGTATTCAGGGATTTTTCCAGTGTTTCCAGTGTTTTAAAATTATACAAAGAGTTGGGAGGGGGGATCGGGATGGGGAATACATGTAAATCCATGGCTGATTCATGTCAATGTATGACAAAAACCACTACAATATTGTAAAGTAATTAGCCTCCAACTAATAAAAATAAATGGAAAAAAAAATACAAGGAGAGAAAAATATGGAGAAATATATATGAGTTTATCTCCTAAAATACTGTTTTAGAATATTTTTTTAGATATTAGAAATACAACACTTTTATTCATCCGTATTACATGTTTTCACGAGAATGTTATATGAAAAAAAGATTTCAAAAAATAAAGTGCTTTGACAGCAGTCACACAGGAAAATACATATAAGAAATAGCCTGTGGACCTGCAATGGCTAAATTAAAATTAGATTATAAAACTGGTAAAGACATAGTTAAGTTTTGTACATATTGATTGCATTGGCAACATGTAGTGAGGAATATAGTCCAAAAGGAGTTCAGGTGAACCTTCAGTAGAGAGTTATATAAAGATTTAGCCTTGAAGTTGTAAGAATGAATCCCATTTTGGTAGCTTGTGGAAGGGAAATAAAAGGTGGGATACCAGATTTTTTTTTTTTTTTAATGAGATTTTGCCAGTGTGCATTTCATCAACTGAACTCTGTATCTTCCCACTGTGGAATATTTTGCAAGGGCATTTTCAATCTTATCAATGCACAGCCTTCCAAAACGGGGCTCATTAATCCACAGCCCTCCCTGAAAGTGAGTGAAAGTCACTCAGCAGTGACTCTTTGTGACCCCATGGACTGCCCTCTCTGCTGCTCCAAAACAGAGTTCACAACAGCCAGCCCAGGAATGGACTGACTCCACATTTTAGGACACCGCACAAGTAATGTTGGAGAAGGCTATAATGTCAAAGAGGGCTTAGGAGATTTCAGCCACTACACTGCTTCATCTGTAGCATACACTGTCAATCCACAGTAAATAAGTAAAATCTAAGTCTAATGAGAATTCATAAACAGAACAAAGAAAAAGGTCTTTTACATTCTAAATCTCTGAAGAAAGAATTAACACATGGTTAATTATAATTTTTGGTTCAAAAATTGCCTTCCTTCTCACTCATATCTGCAAGCTATATCCACTCATTTCTTATTATATTCCTATTAGCAGTTCTGAGAAAGCCATTTAAAAGCCTTTATTTATAATGTCACTCCAAGAGACTGCCAAGTTTCCCTTGATTTTTAAGAGATCACAAATAGGATTAAGTTTCTATATTTATCTGATCCACACTTCCCCAGCTTCAACTTTTATCTTCCCCCACATAGCCACCAAATCCATCATTCTGACTTATTCTTTCCTTTTCTTTGTGACCTCAAGAATCTTTAGAGTAGGAGGGAAAATGATGGTCTAAAAGGAGATAATAGAAAACGTTTTATTATGTCTAGTTTCAAGACTGGTGCAAATGTTAAAATGCAATTTAAAGATCTTTATTCAACTTTAATACGCAAACTACCCATGACAGATGTCATACACAATGTTAGATATCTATGCATTTCCTTTCTTCTATTCAGTGAAACACAAAGTATATTGTACCCTCTATGTCCTTAAAATTATATCTCCAATCCTACCTGTATTTGGTATTATGTAGATCACTTAAAATTTCTCAATAGACATCCCTTCATATGTGAGTATAATATATTATATGAAATATACTTTTCTATATTAAAATCATGTGATTCTACTTGGATATATTATATTGATGCTTATAATAATAATGTTACTCAAATGTTAATAACTTTATTATGTAATATTGTGTTAATATCAATGCAACCTTATTTTTATATATTATGTATTTTGAAAAATAGTATACCATACACCAGGGGGCTTCCCTGGTGGCTCAGAGGTTAAAGCGTCTGCCTGCAATGTGGCAGACCCGGGTTCGATCCCGGAGTTGGGAAGATCCCCTGAAGAAGGAAATGGCAACCCACTCCAGTATTCTTGCCTGGAGAATCCCATGGACAGAGGAGCCTGGTAGGCTACAGTCCACGGGGTCGCAAAGAGTTGGACACGACTGAGCAACTTCACTTCACTTCACATATCATACTCTACATTTTATTTAATATTTACACATATGTCTAGATACTGGCACTGATATTAAATCCAAGCAAGCTAACATGATTCAGAGTAATAGCGTGCTTTTTTCTATATGGACCTGTTATGCATGGGGGATAGGAGGGAGACTCCAGTTGGGAATTATATGTATCCTTATAGCTGATACATTTTGTTGTACAGAAGAAAGCAACACGGCATGTAAAGCAGATATCCTCCAATTAAAAATAAAAATTTAAAAAATAAAGAAATACAGATTCATAGTCCTGTATTCACCTGATTGGAAAATAAAACCAGGAGTGCTGACGCAGGTCAGAAATGTTGCTGGCTCTCTCTCTAGGGCCCATTTCAGACATGTTAATTGATAGCAGTTTTTCCTTGTTAGCCTGAACTCAGCCCTGGGTATCTCTCAGTCTGACAACTGCTGACAGCTGCCAACACTCTTCAATCAAAAGTGGACCATTATTTGCAACATTTTTTCCCTTCCCCTGAAATGTATGACCACTATAGGAAATTTGGAATATGGAAGATCGCAAACAAAGCCACAATGGTTCATCATTCAGATATGCTTACTGCCACCATTTCAATTCTTCCATTTTTACATTGTGTTTCAAATGACAGAGTATTATATTCCTGTTTTGTTATGATATAGATGTATGAAATAGTGATAACTTAACTTTTAAATATTTCAATCATGTACTTAATCTGAAAAAAATAACATAAGTTATTCAAGTTTAATAACATAAATCATTCAAGTTTAATGGATATTATGTTTTGATATCTTTAGATTGTATCAGAGGAGAAAAATGTCACAGATATTTCTAAACTTCAAATGTTAAACCAGTTTTTCTTTCTCTTAACTATCATACTAAATTTTGCTTGTTATTTTTATTTTCCTAGACTTATTTTAGAAAGTCAGTTTATGAGAATAATTTATAATGTATCATCTCATAATTTTGAAACATTTGGTATCATTTGGTGCCTTAATTCAAACTTTGATTTTTTAAATACATTTTTTCTACATAATTCAGTTTATATTTGCCTCTAAGTGGACAAATTTAAAAATTTTTTTGGAGGTATAAAGTGGTAAAAAAAAAAATAGCTGTTAGTTTATAGATTGAACTAGCTTTCAAATAATACTAAATTTGGACAAATTATCTCCACTGTGTCCGTGTATGTGCTCAGTCGTGTCTAACTCTTCGTGACCCTGTGGACTGTAGTCTGCCAGGGTTCTCTGTCCATGGAATATTCCAGGCAAGAATATTGGAGAGGGTTGTCATTTCCCTCTCCAGGAAATCTTCCTGATGAAGAGAGCAAACCCGTCTTTTGTGTCTCCTGCACTGCAGGTGAATTCTTTACCTTTGAGCCACCTGGTATGCCCATTCAATGGTTGCCCAAATTTTTAATTTCATTAACTTATTATGGGAGTTCTGTTTTCTGTATATTTTCGTCAACTGCTAGTACTAAAATTTTTAATACTTTCTGTGCATCATATTGATTTTACAAATATAAAATAAATAATTATTTTTATTGTTGAAAATATATGTTTTAAATATAGTTAAAAATGCAGTGCAAATACTCATTAACCAATTTCAAGAATATTAATTATCAGGAGGACCAAAATTTATCAGTTGTTGACCAGAACAACAATGACTAGCAAAATTAGCAATATTTTTATTTATCACCTAATAACCAATTCATATTAAATATTACAGATTCATAAAAATGTAAGGATAAGAATGTGTTTATACAAATCAAGATCTAGACAGTGTCCTCACTTTACACTTGCTCTTGTATTTTAAACATCTTTTAATCGAGCCCAATATCTTCTTTAAAACCCCACACTTTTTTTGTCAGACTACTAACATGCTGAAGCCTCCCCAACCCCATCCCTCTAGTTGTCACAGAGCCCACAGGAGATTCCCACTGGCACTTTACATGTGCTAATGCATATATTTCAATGTGAAAGGACAGACTTTTGGACTCAGTAGCAGAAGGGGAGAGTGGGGACCTTCCCCACCCAGGGATCGAACCTGGGTCTCCTGCATTGTTCGTTTATTCTTTACTGTCTGAGCCAGCAGGGAAGCCCTAATGCATATGTTTCAGCGCAAAAGAACAGACTTTTGGATGCAATGGTGGCGAGGAGAGTGTAGGAAGATTTGAGAGAGTAGCATTGAAATAAATCAGATTTTTTTTAGCAGCAGCAGTGAGGCATAACTGACAGAACAAACCACACATATTCAAATTGATTTGGGTTTCTTTGACGATATTTATGCTTCTGTGAGACCATCATCACAATCAAGATAATGAACAAAGCCATCACCTCTTGATTTTCTCTTAAGACCATCGGTATTCCCTCTTTCTTCTTCTTCTCCAGCTCCATGCTCTCTCAAGAACTTACCTGTTTTCTGTCATTGTAATAGGTTTGAATTTCCTAGAATTATATACAGATGGAAGCATGCAATCTGAATTATCTTTTGTCAAGCTTCTTTCAATTCAGCCTAGCTATTGGCGATGTTACTTTGTGCATCAATAGTTCATTTATTTTTACTACTGAGCACTATTACACCCCATGGATAGACTACACTTAATACATTGAATTGTTGATAGGCATTTGATTTGCAGTCAGTTGGGCTATTTTAAATAAAGCTGCTTTAAACATTCTGGTAAATATCTTTGCATGGATGTGTAATTTTATTCATCTGGGGCGAGTATCTTGAGGGTAGAATGGCTGGGTCACATGGTTGGTACATGTTTAAGTTTTTTTTGTTTGTTTGTTTGTTTTTGTTTTCATGTTTAAGTTTTTAACCTAAAAATCTGTTTTCTACACCGGTTGTGCCAGCTTGCATTCCCACCAGCAGTGCATAAAAACTATATCCCATTTTGTGCTGCGGTGTATAGTCTTAATTATTTTACGTTGATTGATTATGCTTTAAAATTTTTTTTATATTCTCAGGGATTTTTATTGTTCAATGGGCATTTCAATAGAGGAGGCCAGTGTTAACTGCTCCACAGTTATAACTATTTACTTCTCCTTAGTTCTATTGATATTTGCTTCATGTATTCTAAAGCTCTGATATTAAGTTTGGTTATGTTTAGGAATGTTAGGCCTATTTGATAAATTTCCTTTTATAATCTTTATAAATGCTCTTGTTATGTCAGATGATATACCTCTTATCTTGAGGTCTTGTTTCTGAGATACTGGTACAACATTTCAGTTAATTTATGATTGTTATTTTATGGTGTATTTTTCTCCTCCTTGTCCTTACAAGCTATCCATGTATTTATAATTACATGATTTGTTTAAGATGTTGTTGGGTTATGTTTTTAAATCCCAAACTGACAAGCACTACATGTTACTTATAGTGTTTTATTCATCTCTTTTTACTGCAGTGATGCATTTGGTTGAATTTGCTATACAGTCTTCAGTTTGCTTCTTCCCCCGCATTCTCCTCTTTCTTATTGCACTAATAAAATATTTCTAGAATCTTACTTTCCCTTTCTTGGTCACATGATATGGCATTTTGTTTATTTTTAGTGATTGCTCTGCTGAATTTGGTGTGCACCCATCATTTCTCACAGCAGCCTACCTGAGCAATTGCTACATCACTTTATCTATAATATAAGAAGCTGAATAACAGATAGTGTGATTTCCCACATCCCTTTATTTTCACCATTATCATCGTTGATTTTATTCTTCATGTTATATACCCAGTAATATTGTTACTAATTTATAAATAGTAGATACTTTTAAAGTATTAATAAAAATGCAAAACAGCTTTTTGTAATTATCTATACATATTTAATATTTCCTTCTAATTCATTACTTGATGTTGGTCCACGTGTCCTTCATTCTGAAGAGTCTCTAGTTAATAGTTCTATAGTGCAGTGGTGCTGTTGATTACTTCCCCTAACTTGCTGTATATCACCCTTATTTTGAAGGACACATAATTATAGGTTTGCAAGTTTTTCTCTCAGAACTTTTCGTCTGTCATTCTCTTTTCATCAGTTATTTCTGATGAGCATTTAATGGACATTCTCATTGTTTCCCTTTTTATCTTTACATTTTTAGTAATTTTACAATACCATGATTTTGTTGGGTTTTTTCCTTACTTGTTTGTTGAGTGTCTTTTTAAGTGTGATATTGTTCTGCAGACTTGAAAAACCATTGGTTATTATTTTCTCTCCTTTCTCTTTTGGACTCCAATTATATAGATGTTATACTATTTGAAATTGTTCCATAGTTATTGAAATTCTCTTTATTTTTAAAAATTATTTTTTCTGCTGCTGCTATTCTCTCTCTACTTTAATTTGAATAATTAAAAAAATAATCTTTAAAGTCAATGGTATTTTCTTATATAATGTTCAATCTTTTGATATAACCATTTTGATTTTAGATATATCATTCAGTTCTAGGAGTTTCTTTTTTTTTTTTTTTTTTTGGTTTTTCTTTCTTTCTTATGTTTCATTATGTGGTCAGTAAAATATTTAATTTAGAGTTATCATCAATAACTGGCAAAACTTTAAGGGAAAGAGTGATGAGGAAATTCATAATAAATGATTCAAGTGCCAGGACATGAAGCTAATAATGAAACTTAGGAACAAGAACAACATCAAGACTGGAAATAAAACGTGACAAAACTAAGAAATTTTTGCCTTCACATATCAAGCAATATGAAATGTAGAGTATCAGTTATGAGTATTGACAAATACGTAAAGGTGCATCTAATCAAGATTCTACTAATTTAAAGTAAATAAAGAAATATATTAAACCACACTGTGGGGATGTAGTCAGAAAAATGCATAATGTGGGAAAATCTATAGGATCAATTACTTTTCTCAACACATAAATGGAAAGAAAAGTTAAATTTAGAGTGATGAGATGTGAATTAACTGAGATTTAACTAATGTCTCAACAAACTACATGGTGTAGAAATAGCTGTATCTTGACTCAAAGATGTTTAAATAATTTTAATTTGAGTATTGCTTGAATATTTGATTATATTGAAGACATTCTTAATTTTTAGTAGTCAATTTTGATTTTTAAAAAGGTACACACACACATATATAGCATGTGTGCCCAAGTTTGCTTGTGTGTGTAATGAATCATTAAAATGATAGGACATTTCAAATTGTTTTTAATATCAGAAAATAGCCATGTATACAGATTAAGCAAGACTGATCATGTCTTGATAATTTTGAACCTAAATGATGGCATATAACTGTTCATTATACTATTCTATGCTTAGATGTATGAAGATATTGTAATGTAAACTTAACTTTATAAAGTTTACCTGACATTTTAAGTGTAACACATATCACTGTTAGTGATAGTTTTCCAAATTTATGCAAAGTATCTTTTCATAAAGAAAACTGTACTTGTTACAAATGTTTTCATTATTCATTGCTATCAGAAATATGTGTTTTATCAATTTCTAATCAACAGACATAATTAAAATTTCAAATGTTGAATATAAGAGTAAAATTAATCTCAATTTTTACCTCAGGTGAATTAAGTAAACTTATAACAAAGAATATATCTGCTTGAAGGAATTAGAGAGGGACCATGGAATTCCCATTAACAACAGTATGTTCTTTGTTAATTAGCCTTTTTTAACAACTCTTACTAACAAGAGCCAAAGACCTAAGAAATCTGTCAGGGACAATCAAAGATATGTGGAGAAAATTCAAGCAAGGTCATATGAAAAACTCCTAACTGAGAAAGATTTTATGACTTTTATGTTGATTAGGGCATTATTAGATCTGACAAAACTATTTTTCTTCCTTAATCCCAAACAAATCCAATTTGGTTATACGAAGACTATGTAAATATGGGAAATGCAAAGTTATTCTGTTTCATTTAAAGGTGAGAATTACCAATCATTTCATGGAGAGTGGGATGATCAGTATCAGGTAAATGGAAAGTTCTAAATTGAAAAGTCCCTAGCTTTTTTTTTTTTTGTCATAATATTTAAATACTGAAAGATACCTTTCATCTCCATTTTACTTATTAAAAACATTCAGCCATGTTACCCAAGCACTGTAATTTTTATTTTATTTTCTATAAATGGCTTTGTTTCTTTGTTAAGATAAAAAACATTTCTTTGGTATATATTTGCAGTTTCTATCCACAAAGTGTTTCATAACATCAGTATTATGAATTAGTATAAAATTTTAAGTACCCCAGATCTTAAGTTGAATTTTCTTTTTTTTTTTAATATTTAATTAGCTATGTAAAGTAACATAATTTGAGAAACTGAATGAGAAAGTATTTCTATTGAAAAGGAAAAGAAATGTCACATTGTCGCCTGGTTTGATAGTTGTTTAATGGAATAGTTTGAGTTTTACTGAAATAGAGAGAAGTAAGCGGGTTAAACTTTTAAAAACATATCAGTGGTAGTTATCAGTCAAGGAGATTTCTAGGGCAACTTTTCCACCTTCAGGCAGATTTATGACAGTAACTAAGCAGAAATTTGTAATTGTTCTGTTCAAATTATTGCTACAAAATATGATTAACTAGCTTACCTGGAAAATAAATGCATATTTTGTCCCATTTTCACAGATGCAAAAGTTGTACCATGCCTTCGATAATTCTGTGAGAAGTGTGTGTGTGTGTGTGTGTGTGTGTGTGTGTGTGTGTTTTAGGCGATTCAGAAGAATATATTTATTTATTTTTTTAAATTTATTTATTTTAATTGGAGGTTAATTACTTTGCAATATTGTAGTGGTTTTTGCCATACATTGACATGAATCAGCCGTGGGTGTAAACGTGTTCCCCATCCTGATCCCCCCTCCTACCTCCCTCCCCATCCCATCCCTCTGGGTCTTCCCAGTGCACCAGCCCTGAGCACTTGTCTCATGCATCCAACCTGGACTGGCGATCTCTTTCACTTATGATAATATACATGTTTTGATGCTATCCTCTCAGATCATCCCACCCTCGCCTTCTCCCAGAGTCAAAGTGTTATTTTTTAAATGTCAAAATATTGTTTTATTCTGTCCTCTAGGAATATGAAAGATACGTAAGAGGTGAAAATATTACAAGGGAGCTTATGAGTTTTGTTTGCAGCACACTGTCTCCTCTGAAGAGTACCAGTTGAAATCCAGAGAAAATGAATTGTTGGTTATTGCTGCCTTTTATGTTGGGAATTCCTCTCCTATGGCCTTGCATTGTAGCAGCAGAAAACTCTAAAACAGAGGAGGTGAGGCACCCAGCGGGATCTCATTTGAGAATCAGGCGTGGCTGGATGTGGAACCAGTTTTTTGTACCAGAGGAAATGAATAAGACCAGACATCACATTGGCCAGGTACTGATTTTCTGAAAGTGCTACTGGAAATAACGTTGTAAATCTAATCGAATGCGTTGAGGAAGCTTCCGTATTTGATGAATTTTTCATCTTCTCAGTGGAACTATTAGAAAGGCTCAAACAACAGCATACTGATTGTTTCATATTTGCAAACACCTGAAATATTCACAGAACTTGAAGAAGAGGGAAAGCTCTGCTTTTCAAATTCCACTTTAGTCTCTCATGTGAAAATGCAGCATTTATCAACATCTGGAAATCTGATGGTGTTATTTTTGGTAATGGATCAAAGCAACAGTAATGTTTACCAACAGTATTTAGCAGAATTTTCCATTATGCTAAGTGGGTGTTGATTTACCCTTCATTAAATTTTAATGAAATAGATTAATACCAAATCCTTTTACAGTCAGGTAGCTTCAAGAACCTACACACTTCATTTGATTAGTGAAGTTGAAGTAAAACCAATAATTATTTCACTTCTCTCTATAAAAACATTTTAAGAAAATGGCATTAATGACACAAAACATTTCCTATTTATGTTTTCAGTTTTTATTCTTATTTAATTTTCTTTAAACAGAGGTAATTATAATATCATGTCCTTCTTCTCTGTAAGGCTCTTTCTCTGGATGAATGAACTGAAATAAGTTTAACCGCTAATTAACTAGCACTAAAATTTAATTGGGCCCAAAGGGTGAAGCACTCAAAATTCATTAACTCCCTCCTTCTAGCCCTTTCAAGAGAACTTCTCTGTTAGTGTGTTCTCTGGATTCCACACGAGTTCATCTAGCCTTCAGCCAAATATATGAGTACATTCAACCAATGACCTCGGCTAGGATTTTAGGCCGATTTCAGTCATTGGTGTGTGTGTGTGTACCTGCTATAAGTAATATTTCTCATGCCTTTTTTGACTTTTAGTGGAGGGAAGCACATCAATGCAATCAGAATGAGGACTGGTGATGTGATTAATTCACATTTTCTTGTTTCTTTCTTTTTTTTTTTTTTTGCTCATTACAGATAACTTCCATTTCCTCCTTTCATATAGCATTTAGCTTTGTTTTTCATTTTGTAAAAATATTTATGAAAATATTCTAACAGATATCTTTCCTCTAAACAACCTCATTAGGCTTAAACAACATACAGGCAACTGTTTAAAAGAAAGTAATAGTGAATATTTACATGTTTGTAGTGACAGAGCTGGTAAAAAGACAATGTAGTTGACATGTCCAAAATCACTTTCTTTTTGATCAATTTGTTAAAAGGGGTTAAAATTTGGAAGCACAATTAAGGAAAGATTCAGTCGTATTGATTTGCCAAATTGATAGTAAATACATAATTGAAAAGAATGGTTTTGGATGGAAATATAGAATATGTATAACCATGAAATTGAAATGTGTTTAACTTAAGCATTTTGTGACATAAATAGAAAGTTGTTGAAATTATGGTTTTTATTTTAATTAAATCTGAATCCTAAAAAGATCAAGCTCACTGATCTATGACAATTAAACTGAATATACTTGAAATGCATTTATTCATGACTAAATCTGACTTTCCTTCATCCTGATATTCAAACTTACATTGAAATGATATTGGAAACCAAGGGCTGTGATTCTTCTCATTTCTAATACTTATTTTAGAAAATACATTTGTTTTCCTTAATTTCTTATCATTAGGGCATGTGGACTTCACTTTTATGAATAATTAAGGACTTTCAAAATTTAAGAGCTGTAATTCTTTTTTCATTATTTCCAATTTGTTTCTTTTATTGTAAAACAGTGATTCAAGACAACACTATAATTATTAAATTATTCATTTTGATATCTTGAATTATTCTCCTCACATAGAAGAATGTATCAATTAGTCCAGAATAATGATACATTGTACCTTGAGCTGTCAGAAAAATTATGAAATTAAGCTTGTGTCTATTGGTTAAATGTGTACATTTTCAGAGATGCTCTTACTTTGAAGAAGGGCATATTCATAAATAGTGCTCCCCAGGTGGCACAGTGGAAAAGAATCCACCTGCCAATGTGGTAGATATGAGTTGGATCCCTGGGTCAGGAAGATCCCCTGGAGGAGGAAATAGCAAACCACACCAGTATTCTTGCCTGGAAAACTCCATGTACAGAGGAGAACATGCACACATCAGTATTCTTGCCTGGAATAACATGGACAGAGGAACCTGGTGGGCTATAGTCCATGAGGTCACAAGGAGTCATACATGATTGAGCACACGCACACATTCATAAATTGGAATATGAATAAGGAATCAAGAAAACCATGGATTCACGATAATTAGGAGGTTACTCTCTAATGCTTCTTTTCTTTATGTAAAATAAGTTAGATATGAAAAATCATGTAGTATTATCTATATCATAACCCTTTTTAATGTATAAAATTCAAAATTCCATTAGCACTATGATGAATAAGCTATTTAGTAAGAGCCAAAGAATAGGTACATTTGAGAATTAAGTGGACTATATTGGAAAGAAAGAATTAGATCTAATTTGGCTAAAATTTGAGGACTAAAAGACCATGTAACATAGTGGTTTCTAAGAGGGGAGGAGCTATGTAGGCAAGGGTCTGGGGTCAAACAGGGCTTTGGTCCAAATCATAATTCAACCCCCAAACCATACAACTCTGTGAAAGTTTTTACATTTTTAAATCTCACTTCTCTTCTCTATTCAAAGAATTTTTTAAGTCAACAATATGTATTACACAATATTAGTATGAGGATTAATTGAAAAAACTAATATAAAGCAATTTTCAGATTTTATGGATGACTGAGATTATTATCATAGTCTCAACATGCTCCCTAATTTTCTTACTAATATTTCCATGTCTTCTATGTGTTTTTAGCCTAGAGATACAACATCACTATTTAAATTTATGTAAGTCATTATCTCTTTAACTGTCTCTAGATCTGGATCTAATATAAATATTTGAGAGTATGATTTTAATGACTAAAATGTAATCATCTGAGTAAACATGAACCGACTGTGTTGTGCATAATGTATAAAAGAGACTTTGTTTTTCAATCTTTATCATTTCTAATTGGAATCATCTATTTAGAGTAATAAAATTTGTATAGTGATTTACAGTGAAAATTCAGAGTCATCTGCCTGGTGATAGATTTTAATCTTAAACTTAACATTTCACCTCATTTAATAGAATATGGGAATTATATGAAATTATTAGTTTGGAGAATAATTAGCAAACATGAAAATGAAACAATGAAAATATTTTAACATATCTGGACAATAAACCATCTCCCTTTGCACTTGCAGCTAAGATCTGATTTAGACAATGGAAACAACTCTTTCCAGTACAAGCTTTTGGGAGTTGGAGCTGGAAGTATTTTTGTCATTGATGAAAGAACAGGTGACATATATGCTGAACAGAAGCTTGATAGGGAGGAACGGTCCCTCTACACTCTCAGAGCCCAGGTAATCGACACCAATACTGGAAGGGCTGTGGAACCTGAGTCTGAGTTTGTCATCAGAGTGTCGGATATCAATGACAATGAACCAAAATTCCTAGATGAACCTTATGAGGCCATTGTACCAGAGATGTCTCCAGAAGGTATTGCATATTAATTTACATCAAAGATGTACCTGTTAACAATGAAAACAGATTTAAAATTTCAAGCATATGTTTTGAACATGAATTATTTAAAGTTCTACCTGGGTACTTCCTTCTGCAAATCTGTTAAGTTAAACATTTGAAATTTTGACTATACACTAAAATTTTATAAGCAATGATGCTATTTATTAATAGGTAATTTGTCTTGTTAAAATATAATTTCAGTCTTCAATAAAAAAGGTTAAACATGTTTGATACATGAAATTATTTAACTTGTTCGCTTATTAGTTTCTTCCATATAAGAATTTACTTTCCAAAATAAATTATACTTTTGCATCTCAAAAAAACATATAAGATCATCTCCATTTAAAAATAAGAGAAACAATTTTATAAGACAAAAAAAACCTATATTTATTCAAACAATTGATCATGAAAACTAAAAACAAAACATTTAAAGATCTCTGTGTAGCCACATCCATTTTTAAATTCTTTTTCAAACCCAATATCACTTTAATAAATACTTTAAGTATAAATACTTGTAAAGGAGAATGCTTTCCATGAGATATAATAATTGACTGCCTTGGAAATCAGAATTCTTTCCAATGGGGGAAAATTATCATATAATCATACAAAGTTATCTGCTCTTCCTGTGTTAGAAAATTGTAATAAAACAACAAATAGTATATAAATTTTAATTCATAAAATGTATTTAATTGTGATAAACTTGAATTTATTTAAGTGTTGATTTATTAATGATGATTTTTAAATTATGTTAAGGTGCTTTAAAACTGCCTTATCTGAACACTTGATTCATTATCCAGCATGTCTAAAAATGTAGATTCCATAATATACTTTCCTGATTCTTCACCTTTTAACAACTAGCAATTTAAAGACCTATTTCTACATGTATTCAGAACATAGATTTTTAACAACAGCATAAACAAATTTAGCTGTGTAATATATATCAAGGCCAATTATCCTTAGATACAAATGATGAATTAATATTGTCCTGTCTGATCACTAGGCAGTGAGATATTTCCTTTTCTCCTTCCATCCTTATCCTCCTCCTCCTCCTTTTCCTCCTAGCTCTTTTCTTCTCCTTCTTCAACAAACATATATTATAGATCTAACATGTTCTAGGAATTTTTTGTGAGACTGGGGATTTGGTTGTAAAGGAAATATATGAAGTAATTGCTAGTTAACAGAGCTTATATTTTAATTATAGTGCACAAACTGTAAGCAACTATTTTAAAGAAACCAGGTAATATTTGACCTTATATGTTATTAAACTGTTAAGTATGAGAAAATATGATGATGGCTAATTGACTGGACAAAGTGGAGTCATTTAGGAGGTAATATTTAAAGAAAATGATCCAAAGAGGCCAGCCATGCCATGTTCTGGGAAAAAAAATTCCCATGGTACAGTGAGGAGAACTGCAGAGGGCATGGCAATGGATGAGATCTCCTTGTTGAAGAATGTAGGTAGGGAAAAGGAAAACATCGGGGTTTCGGAACTGCTAGATATAAAGGAGTTGCCTGGTGAAGGAGAATCAGTGGAATTGGATAGTCCTGTAAGAAAAGAAAGACATGAGAAGCGATGTTGCAAAAGAAGAGATCCTCCAACTGCATGGAAGCTGCTGTGAGGTTGAATAAAATCAACAGAGAAGAGTGATTTTTTTTCAAGCATTTGTACAAGTTTACATGGAAATTTACATACATAAAATACGTTTTTGTAAGACGATATGTCTGATAAAGTGGGCAAAGTCAAATATCATCTTAAATTTATTTCCATAAAGTCCTTTGTAAAAACTACCTTTAAGATTAAGAGGCTATTCAGAACAACAAAGTTGATTTAAATTTTGCATATTTGAGAAAATATCTCAAGGATAATATAGGAAAACAACATCAACTGTCAATGTAATGGATAGAATGCAGACGTTCTATGTTATATATTTTGTTGTTATAAACTGTGCTTCCCAGGGGCACTAGTGGAAAAGAACCTTCCTGCCAATGCTGGAGACATAAGAGGCATAGGTTATTATGTTACATGCGATGCTGTAAGTTTATTAAAGGAAGAAGTAAACTGAGAAATTGCTCTTAGTAAAATCTCAGAAAATGATTTTTTGTAATAATACTTTCTTTGTTTAACAAGATAGATAAAAATTGATTTAAGAGATCTTTAGACTTCAAGAGTCCAATCATTGGCTCTCTGCATTTACAGATAGTTTGGTTATCTGTGACCAAGCTGCGGTGACAGCTCAGAAATTCAGTGACCTTTGGCTCTTTCAGTCACCAAGCGAAGGTTTTCCGTCTCTCTGTTACACTTTCCTTGCTAATTGAACTTCAAGAATTTATTCAATTTAAGTTTTTAAGAGTTGCCATAAATTTCCCAATTCTAATTAATGGATGGTGTCATAAGATAGAATAATAGGAGTAAAGGGTGAGAAAATTCAGTGTACACATATACAGGTTTTTGGTTATTGCTCCTTCCCTTAGCACAAAATTTTCATGATCATTCTGCATTGTCACAGTGATTCTAAGCAGGTGATCAGCTATCCAGTTCTACCAAGGACCACCTTAGTCAAATTTATATATATATATATATATATATATATAGGCAACTTGTACTAGAAGCATTTGTCACTGATTTTTAATTTAAAAAAAATATCAATTCTTGCATTACAATAAGCCAGAGTGAATTTTGTAGACATCTACTGTTTTACTTCCAGTTTCTTTCATGATGTATGAGACATACAGGCAGTGAATGCAGTTCTTTTTAAGACATGATTAAACTGAATGGGGGCTATATGATAAAACACAGTTAATCTAAGAAACTGATCAAATGATGCAAATGTGGATGAAGGATATCCTGATGATATACTTCAGGTTAAAATAGCCTGCATAAGATAACTTTCATTAATGTACATATAGGTCATTTATCCTTTAGAAATATATTTATTTCTAATATAATTTAGAGAGAATTTAATTTTTCACCTATTAATGTTGTTGAGTCAACATTATCAGTTTTAGTGTGAGTACATTAAAATGTTGATCAAATGAATAAACTGAGGCTAAAAAGGTTAGATTATATATATGACATATACTATGCTTCATACACTGATAGAGTGAGTAATACATATTAAAGATGATACTCAACCACCAAGTGTCTGTTATCTGTCTTCACTGGGAATACAAGGAAATGGACACTTTAAGCAATCATTCATTATTTCCATGAAAGACACATCATTGGCTTCGTGGTGATTTTGCAACTTCCTGTGTACTGCATAACATTCCTGACTGCAAGATCTTCATGACCCAGATAACCATGATGGTGTGATCACTCAACTAGAGCCAGACATCCTGGAATGCAAAGTCAAGTGGGCCTTAGGAAGCATCACTATGAACACAGCTAGTGGAGGTGATGGAATTCCAGTTGATCTATTTCAAATCCTAAAAGACGATTCTGTGAAAGTGCTGCACTGAATAGGCCAGCAAATCTGGAAAATGTACCAGTGGCCACAGAACTGGAAAAAGTCAGTTTTCACTCCAATCCCAAAGAAAGGCAATGCTAAAGAATGTTCAAACCACTACACAGTTGCACTCATCTCACTCACTAGCAAAGTAATGCTCAAAATTCTCCAAGCCAGGATGCAACAGAATGTGAGCCATCAGCTTCCAGATGTTCAAGCTGGATTTAGAAAAGGCAGAGGAACCAGAGAGCAAATTGCCAACATCCATTGGTCATCGCAAAGGCAAGAGAGTTCCAGAAAAACATCTACTTTTGCTTTATTGATTACACCAAAACCTTTTAGTGTGTGGATCACAACAAACTATGGAACATTCTACAAGAGATGGGAATACCAGGCCACCTTACCTGCCTCCTGAGAAATCTGTATGCAGGTCAAGAAGCAACAGTTAGAACAGGACATGGAACAACAGACTGGTTCCAAATAGGGAAAGGAGTACATCAAGGCTGTATATTGTCACCCTGATTATTTAACTTACTGCAGAGTACATCATGCAAAATTCTGGGCTGGATGAAGCACAAGCTGGAGTCAAGATTGCCGGGAGAAATATCAATAACCTCATATATTCAGATGACACTACCCTTATGGCAGAAAGCAAAGAAGAACTAAAGAGCCTCTTGATGACAGTGAAAGAGGAGAGTGAAAAAGTTGGCTTAAAACTCAACATTCAGAAGATCATGGCATCTGGTCCCATCACTTCATGGCAAATAGATGGGGAAACAATACAAACAATAACAGACTATATTTTGGGGGGCTACAAAATCACTGCAGATGGTGACTGCAGCCATGAAATTAAAAGACGCTTACTCCTTGGAAGGAAAGTTATGACCAACCTAGAAAGCATTTTAGAAAGCAGAGACATCACTTTGCCAGCAAAGGTCCGGCTAGTTAAAGCTATAGTTTTTCCAGTAGTCATGTATGGATGTGCAAGTTTGACTATAAAGAAAGCTGAGTGCCGAAGAATTGATGCTTTTGAACTGTGATGTTGGAGAAGACTCTTGAGAGTCCCTTGGACAGCAAGGAGATTCAACCAGCCAATTCTAAAGATCAGTCCTGAATATTCATTGGAAGGACTGATGCTGAAGCTGAAACTGCAATACTTTGGCCACCTGATGTGAAGAACTGACTCATTGAAAAGACTCTGATGCTGGGGAAGATTGAAGGCAGGAGGAGAAGGGGACGACCGAGGATGAGACAGTTTGATGGCATCATCGACATGATGGACATAAGTTTGAGTAAGCTCCAGGAGTTGGTGATGGACAGGAAAGCCTGGCGAGGTGCAGTCCATGGGGTCTCAAGGAGTTGGACACGACTGAGCAACTGAACTGAACTGCGAGTCAATGTACAATTTCTCTTATACATGACAAGTCCTCACAAATAATATAAATATACAAAATATTATCAAATGATTTGTATTTCTTAATTGCTTTGATGCATATTTATTATTACTGCTTATGTTAATTTAGTATTTTTGAAGATTTCTACAGTTTTTAAATTACTGATTAAGCATGTATACAGGCTTACTTCTCTCTACTGACTTTTTTTAGAGAAAACATTTATAAAGTATTTAGAAGTTTTAAAGTTGATTAATCTGTATTTAATGAAATGTTATGCCAATAAAACTGAAACAGGAGAAAAGAAAGACAGAAACTGAAGAAAATAAAATTAGATAATGTTAGAATTGACCATTCCTAAATTCCTTCTAAGTTTTATAGCTGATATTTACAAATTATGAGTAAGAATGAAGCAAGACTTTATGAAATTAATTTTAGAAGTTCTGCCTCAAATTTGTGTCATCTTAATTTATTTTATATTTATTATTTTCATGGTAAAAACACAGAACATAGTGCTTCAAAAATGTGTGTTTCCAACAAGACTCATAGTGCTAGATTCCATATTTACAAAAAATCATTAGAAAGCACAATTAAATAAATATATTTAATTTAACCATTGATTTTAAACATACAAGTATTTATTTCCCATGAATTTTATTGATTGTTACTAAATTAGATTAAGAATGCTTACCTTATCAAGCTGGTAGATTTTTACATTGCACTATAAAAGAAAATTCATTAAAGTAGCCATTTTGTTGAAGGAAATATTAGCCAAATAATTCTGCTTATTTTCAGCTTGACACTATGTCAAGATCATTTTAATAATCTTTATTAATATTTTTATTAAATTCTATAATTTTTTGAAGAACTGGTTACAATACGGTTTTTGAAGAAAAACTGCTTTTAAATTTCCCTTTGATTACTCCACTAATAAAACATCTTTGAATAATTCTTAATTATATATTTTAGTGGGTCACTTAATGTTTAGGTTGCATTATATCATGGATCTACACATTTAAAATTCTATATTGTATTTGGGAATAAGGGCTATTTTTTATAAAGTTATATTTTCTTGTCTAAACAAAAATATATTTGTTTCATAATCCAGAAAAAGGAGGGCTAGTCTTTCGTTGCATATCATCATCTTGCTTGCTAAAGAAAGAATATCTTAGAGAACTAGGATCGATTTTCAAAAAGACCAGAGGCTTAATTTCTTGTAACTATTCATGTTCTCTTCAGGAACGTTAGTCATCCAGGTGACAGCAAATGACGCTGATGATCCTTCAAGTGGCAATAATGCTCGTCTCGTGTACAGCTTACTACAAGGCCAACCATATTTCTCCATTGAACCAACAACAGGTATTCCTGAATGAAATAACGTGCAATTCAACACGATTCTAAGTTGGCAAACATCAGAGCAAAAATTCCCTGCCTACAAATGTATTGTAAAGTGGACCAAATGTTTCCATAAACAAGGAGGTTGTAATGTAATTGTAAGCATTTAATTATTTTTAATTTTTTAGCTGATTTTTCTAAGGTTGGGAGATTAGGTTTTTCACATCCATACCACAAACTATTTGTGTATGGGTTATAAAGCATATCTAAGGTTTATTACAATTTAAAAATATGGGGAAAAGACATTTACAAACAATTGACAAAAAGTTGATACACAGAAAGCCTGCAAGCATATTAAAATTGTGCAACCTTATTAGTCATCATGGAAATGCAAATTAAAATCACAGAGTACCACCTGTACACCCAGCCAGAGTGAGGTTAATCCTGACTTTATGGCTGGGTGTGGAAACTTAAAATTAATAGCTCTGTGTTTTATGTACTTCTGATTTACATGAATATAGCATTTGGTTTTCCTATCCTTGCTTCTCCAATTTCTGTTAATCAATTGAATACTTTATAGAATAAATAAAACAAAAATATCTCTCTTTATATCTATTAAACACGTAAGAATTATATAACATTGGTTCATTCAACAAATATGACTTCTTTGGTCACTGCAAAGATTAAGTCCACATAAATATGCTTATGGTCTCTAAAGGTGAAAAAAAGAAGTACCTAACTAACCACCCATAAATGTGGCAAGTGCCAAAAGCAGTAAAATTCTATGGTTGTTAATGAGACAATTATTATATCCATATTGATGACAAGAAAAGCTTTAAGCAATTAAAGTATGTGTTGGGTCTTTAAGCATTCTTTATTGATTCATTCATTCAGCAAATATTAAATGTCTTAGCCTTTATCAATCAGGTGTCTTGTGAGAATCAGATTCTGAAATATATGATTTGAGTGACTATATTCTTAATTCTCCCAGGATAATACCTAGTTTCTATTATCCTGAATGTATAAGTTAAAGTTATTTTAATACATGCAGTGAATGGATGCCTGAAGACATTAGGTTTTCATTCTCTTACACGATCTTGGTTGAGAAGGGCCAAATATGCAGCAGGCGTTGTGTTTACAACATACTACATTTACAGCCGTACAACACTGCAATATTAAAAAAAAAAATAAAAGGAAACAACAGGAATTCTTTTTTCTTGGAATTTAAATATAAATATTAAGCATTTGCATATTGATAAATACATGCATACAGTTTGTGTATATCATGAAGTAAAATAAACAAGGTTCAATAGAAGAAAGTAAGCACTATTTCATATTGTCTGGCAAGGCAGAATACGCTGAAAACAGGATGCTGAGCTGAGCCTATGACCAAAGTGAGGAGTGGAAGGCATTCCAGGTTGTGGGAAATCCCTGAGAAGGGGAACTGTTGAAGCTCTTAGACTACCCAGGCACCAGGGTGAGGAAATACAAGGGGAGGGAGACAGAAAGTGGGTTGTCTGTGACGTAGGCGTGTGCCGGGTGGCACTCGACCTTCTCAGCCATTTCAAGCATTGTCTTTCCCCCCCAGTCCTCACTGGCTTCTGAAATATTATATATTTAGAAAATTTGCTAAAGCAATTAATTTCATTAGAAGAGGAGCCGTAGAGTGAGCAGCAAGGCAATTGAAACCAAAACACAGAAGAGTTAAATTTTGGAGTGTGTAAGAGGATCTAGGAATATATTTAAATTTGTTCATTCTAAAGATGAGAAGAAAAGAAAATGAAGTAGGCAATATTAGTTGAAGCCTCTACACATGGGAAGTGAAGGCCTTTGTGTTCCTCTCAGTCTCCACACCTTTGGATATATAATTCAAAAACTCTAATATTATTCACTTTTGCTAACATCAAATACAATTCTCCATTGAGTCACACCTAGGGAAGACAGTAGCAGCATCTGTTTCATAATATTCTATGGTTTCCATATTGATCACACATACTAGAATACAATTGTGAAACACCAGTCCACAGTTAAAATATCATCATAGTGAAGTCCAATTTATCCTTCTTTTATTTTTGTTCAGGTATCACAGTTTTTAATCAATACCTTTGCCCAGACATTGTTGAATAGCCATTCTCTTTCTTATATTTGTATTATGTGTTCCCCAAATCTTTACGATTGCATTTTGCCCACCTATTCACCACCTTAACTTTCTCCTAGGTTTTTTCAACAATGATTAACTTTTTAATAAATAATTTTATAGAAAGTGCACACTTAATATGACAATTTCATGGTCCAGTGTGGATTTGAATATCTCTGTTGGTAGATTATGAGTAACTGTGAATCGAAGATCAGCCCTTCTTCATATGTTATGACTCAAAATAAATTTTAAACCACAGTTGCACAGTATTTTTGGCATAAATTTAGCATTTTAATTTACACGCATATCCATAATAAATCAACTTCTTCCAAGTTTAGGGGAACAGTTAATTGTAGCACCCTAGTTTTAGGTCAGAGAGGCAAAGCAGAAAAATAAGACTTTCTTCTCTCCCTGTGGTTTATCTTAACATAGTGTTTTACTAAGGATTTACTACTATTAGTATTGTGATGACTACTCTAAACTCTAGGCAGAGTTGGTGATTAGTTTATTGTCATATTTTTATCTCCAGGGCAGCATCTGGCACATTGTAATGATTCAAAAGTTGTCAAACAAGTGATCTTATGTTTAAATTCTTAAGAAATTAACTAGGGAGATGCCATGGTTAATCATGAAATAATAATTGTAGTTTGTTACATTTTTAAAGGAAAAATAAGAATATCTTCTAAAATGGATAGAGAACTGCAAGATGAGTATTGGGTGATTATTCAAGCCAAAGACATGATTGGTCTGCCTGGAGCACTGTCTGGAACAACAAGTGTATTAGTCAAACTTTCTGATGTCAATGACAATAAACCCATATTTAAAGACAGTAAGTAAGAAGTACCCTAACAAATGATTTTTGAAAGTATGGGAAACAGCATAGACTAAGTCTTGATTTGCCAATGTGTTAAAGCATCTGCTTTCAGATTTAGGATCGTGTCACTCTCTCCTCAAGAGTAATGTGTTGGCAATTTTTAATTTGTGCAATCAAGTAAATGATTCTTTTAACTTCCCCACAATGATAGATACACGGTAGCACACTTAAACTCTTACTTCCTGAAAACAGCAAAATATTATCAACTTTAAAGTAACATTTCTCCCACTTAAAAAAAGAGAAAGATCTCACAAGGCAGTCTGTGTAGTGACTCGCAATGTGCTTATAAGGAAATCAAGACAATTGTATTGAATGTACTCCTTTTTTTAATTCTAAGATTTATTCTTTAGGATATTATCATTCCTGATGATTTTTTACATTTCAGCATAAGTTACAAATGATAAATGAGTAACTAATTTTTAGTAAGTTTCATGCAAGTTATTTCTGAAAAGTAAAGAAAGGCAGCTTATTTATTTTTATTTGTGTCAATGTATATCAAATATAACTGCCATTATTTTTTTTCAATAAAAAGAATAGAGTCATCTGACACCAGCATGGTTTTTCACAACCAACTGTTGTGGCTCCATCATTTTTTTCTTTTTAAAATTATTTTATTGATGTATATTTTGGGCTTCCCTGGTGGCTCAGACAGTAAAGAATCCACTTGCAATGCAGGAGACCTGAGTTCAGTCCCTGAGTTAAGAAAATCCCCTGGAGAAGGGAATGGCTACCCACTCCAGTATTCTGACTTGGAGAATTCCATGGACAGACGAGCCTGGTGGGTTACAGTCCGTGGGGTCACAAAGAGTTGGACATGACTTAATGACTTTCACTTTCATAATTGATTTACAATGTTGTGTTAATATCTACTATACAGCAGAGTGATTCAGTTATACACATATATACATTCTTTTTCATTTTATTTTCCTTTATTATTTATCACAGGGTATTGGATACAGTTCCCTGTGTTCCACAGGAGGACTTGTTTAACCATTCTCTGTATAATAGTTTTCACCTGTTAGTTCTAATCCATCCTTTCCCCAACTCCCCATCTCACTTGGCAACCACAATTCTGTTCTCTGTATCAGTAAGTCTGTTTTTCTTTTGTTCAGTTCAGTTCAGTTCAGTTGCTCAGTCGTGTCCAGATCTTTGCAACCCCATGAATCGCAGCACACCAGGCCTCCCTGTCCATCACCAACTCCTTGAGTTTACCCAAACCCATGCCCATCGAGTTGGTGATGCCATCCAGCCATCTCATCCTTTGTCATCCCCTTCTCCTCCTGCCCGCAATCCCTCCCAGCATCAGGGTCTTTTCCAATGAGTCAACTCTTCGCATGAGGTGGCCAAAGTATCAGAGTTTCAGCTTCAGCATCAGTCATAAGTTCTTTTGTGTCATATTTTAGATTCCACATATAAGCTACAGCATATGGCATTTGTCTTTCTCTTCCCAACATACTTCACTTAGTATAATAATCTGTAGGTCCATACATGTTGCTGCAGATGTTCTTATTTCATTCTATTTTATGGCTGCATACTTCTGCATCTTTCTATTTCATTTCAACTGTGATTAATGCAATCCAAGTTCATATGCTCAAAAATCAAACTGCTACACTTAGAACTCAACTATTTGCTTTTAGACTCTACTTTCTTCGATTCATATTTATATTTATTGGTAATTTTAGGTTTCGGAGAATGTCTGAGTAAAATTGAAAAACTTTTTATCAAATATAATTTGGCAATGTTGAAGGACACAATAGAAAATAAATCCATGAATATTGAGAAGCTATGAGTATGAATGGGCTTCCCTGATGGCTCAGACAGTAAAGAAGCTGCCTGCAATGCAAGAAACCTGGGTTTCATCTTTGGGTCAGGATGATCCCCTGGAGAAGGGAATGTTCACCCATTCTCCCTGGAGAATCCCAAGGACAAAGGAACGTGGCAGGCTATAGCCCATGGGGTCACAAAGAGTTGGACATGATTGACTGACTCACATACACACACACACGAATATGTATAGAAATTTGGAAATTATGTGTAGTGGTGAAAGAACTTTCTAAGATATATTTAAAGAGAAAATAATAAATACTCAAAAAGATATGAGGGAAATGTTTAAACTGCAAAATATAAAGGGAGAGAGAGGTGTATTTAGAATAAGCAATTAGTGAAAAGAGTGGGTATGTTTTTTTCTGACAGCACATTAAATAAAGGCAGGGTGCTATATTTGGAAGTTCTTTATGTTAATTATCTGTGCGAAATATCCTGAATTTTGTTTTTGAAGGTTTATATCGCTTGACTGTCTCTGAATCTGCACCTGTTGGGACGTCTATAGGAAAAATCATGGCATATGATAGTGACATAGGAGAGAATGCAGAAATGGACTACAGCATCGAAGACGATTCAAGAACATTTGACGTCATTACCAATAATGAGACCCAAGAAGGAATAATTATACTAAAAAAGGTAGGTGCATTAAAGTTGTTTCTTTTGCATAATAATGCAAAATCAAATCAGAAATACATATAATTATTTTGTGTAACCAGTTAGTGTTTGTTTCAATTAAGTAATTAAATTAAGACTCAGTGATTTACAGTTTACAGAACAAAGGAAAGATATGTGTGCTTTTAAAAAAATTCTAAGATGTTTCATTTTTTAGAATATTAACATATATGATTATTGTCTACATTTTAGCATAAATTACAAATCATACTTTAAAAATAGCTAATTATCAGTTTTGTGCAAGATACTTCTGAATAAATTAAGAAAAAGTTCAGTTATTTATATTTCTATTGATATATTTCAGATATAACTGAGGAGAGAGTTATTACAGAGCTCCTTGAGTTCCACTGTAGGAGAGGTTTTGAAAAAGATTTTAAAGAGGACAAATTTAAAGATTTTAAGAGGACAAACTTTTCAAAAATATCTTAAATAACAGGAAATTAATTCTCAACTCCCTATTTATACTCAGAAAAGTATAGTTTTAATCCTTAAAAAAAACTAATTATTAACCAAATACATTTTGTAATAGATGTAAATAACAAAATACACATAACATAGGGATTTTCTCCACAACTACTAAATATTTAATGACAATCTCATAGGGATCCAAGAACATAAGTAGTAAAAACCTAACTGGAAAGCTCCTGAAACTTAATTGAACAACAAAACCTTTATTTTCCCCTAAGTAATTCCTTGGGTTTTCTGTGTATACTGTATTACTTTGCAGAAAGTGAACTTTGAGGACCAGAACCACTATCGTATCAGAGCAAAAGTTAAAAACCCCCAAGTTGATGAGCAGCTCAGGGAATACCACACTGAAGCTTCCACCACTGTCATCAAGATCCAGGTGGAAGATGTTGATGAGCCTCCTGTTTTCCTCCTCCCATATTACATCTTTGAAATCTTTGAAGAATGCCCTCATGGATCCTCTGTAGGCACGGTCTCTGCCACTGATCCTGATCAGAGGAAATCTCCTATTGGGTATGTCTGGAAGCCCAGCTTCACATTGATAAATGAGGGAACACAGATTAGCTTGAAAATAAAATTTTTTATAAGTGGAACAAGGATATATCTAGACCTATATTTCTCTCTATGGTCATTTATAAAATTTGCAACAGTTTAAAGAAGTCAAAACAGGAAACCTCACTATTGGTTAAGATGCAAATAAATAAGCACTTGCAAATATGGACAAGAGAGAGGCAGTGCACTGAAATTCAGTGCAATCAACTCTATTAATTGGGATAGGGATGTGAGGGAAAAGAAACCCTCGATTATGCCAAGTCAGAGCAAAAACAAAGTTGATGACAATGTGGTTCGTACAAATAATATTTGATTAAGTTAAAGTAAAAGTCGCTCAGTCGTGTCTGACACTTTGCGACCCCATGGACTCTTATACAGTCCATGGAATTCTCCAGGCCAGAATACTGGAGTGGGTAGCTGTTCCCTTCTCCACAGGATCTTCCCAGCCCAGGGGTTGAACCCAGGTCTCCCGCATTGTGAGCTGTTCTTTACCAGTTGAGCCACCAGGGAATGATATTCAAAAGTTAACCAAGCTTTTACAAGGTAACTTTAAAGGCATACAAATGAGTCCAATCAGTTAGAAATAAGTTTTTGTGTTGCAATTAAACTATATTTACCATCCATTTAATTAGTCTGTTACATTCATGTAATATATTTTCTCCTTTTTTAAAAAAAAATTATTCTCCTTGTAGTTCTCATTAAAGATAAAAGCAAAAGCTGTTATTACATTTGGCTGTTGTCACATTTTTCTTATATATGTTACATAATATTTCACATATAATCATCTAACTTTAATGCCTGTGTATTGTTTTTTTTAATGCCATATTTTCAGCTATGTTTTTACTCATCATTATCTCTGATAGCTCAGTTGGTAAAGAATCTGTCTGCAATGCAGGAGACCCTGGTTTGATTCCTAAGTCAGGAAGATCTGCTGGAGAAGGGACAGGCTACCCACTCCAGTATTCTTGAGCTTCCCTGGTGTTTCAGGCAGTAAAGAATCCTCCCTCAATGTGGGAGACCTGGGTTTGATCCCTGGGTTAGGAAGATCCCCTGGAGAAGGAAGAAGCTACCCACTCCAGTATTCTGGCCTGGAGAATTCCATGGACAGAAGAGCCTGGCAGGCTACAGTCCATGGAGTTGCAAAGAGTTTGACATGGACTGAGGCTACTTATACTTTCATAAAGCATTCATCATTCATTGCCTTATTTACACAACTGAGATTAGATATTTAAATTGTTTCTACAATGTGTCATTATAAATGATGACATAATGAAAACTTTAATCATGAAAGCATTTGTTAAGTTATGTGTTCTTTAGTATTGTCAGAAAAACAAGCAGGTTAACAAACATGCTATTTAAAATTTAAACAACATACTGTGCTTTGATTATATACACACACACATATATTGGAAGTCTTCCCTAGTGGCTCAGACAATAAAGAATTTGCCTGCAATGCAGGACACCCAGGTTGGATCCCTGGGTTGGGAAGATTCCCTGGAGAAGGAAATGGCAGCCCACTCCAGTATTCTTGCCTGGAGAACCCCATGGACAGAGGAGTCTGGCAGGCTACAGTCCATGGAATCACAAAGAGTCCAACATGACTGAACAACTCACACACACACACATATACTACATATATATTCATTACTAAATTTACTGCTAATAAATAGGAACTATATCTACATGTTAGAAGGCAGCATTTTGTGATTAGGAGTTCCAGTGGGAAACTGGAGCATTGTCTGTCTTAAAAATTTAAAGAACCTTCTTCTTTGTATCAGTTGCTCTTCCAAAGAGCAAAGCAATACCCAGCATCTTAGTATATGGAAGCCTGTGTAATTATCTGGACTATAAATATGGAAAATAGATGAATAAGGGAAGGTGGTGGAGGAAAACATGTATTAATAGTTGTTTTAAGGATTTTAGTGTGCTGGGAGTTAGGACCTTGAAATGATCTATAATAAAAACTCCATCATAAAGTTATAAGAAACTGCACAAGAAATCTTCCCGAAATTTTTCATCTTATCCCCATTCTCTATATTACTGCATTGTTTAGATGACAGACAGAAGGAATGAATACTTTTGCCACTACTGTGGATGATTCATTCCTTGGACGTTGTTAAAATTTCCTTTCTAACTAAACCTAGAGTCAAATCTTGTAATTTTTATAAATATGGGAATGGCAGCAAAATCTTTTCTGTCCTAAAAAGAAGAGCAAGTTAAATTTAAGCAAAAAAAAAGAAAGAAAACTAAAAACTTTTTAGAGTAGAAGCAGTGAAATTGAAAATAGAGATATACAATGGAATGATAGCTGGTTCTTCCAAAACACCAGTAGAAATTATCCTTCTAACCAGACTACCAAGGGGAAAAAGAGAAGAGACAAAAGTTACCATTATCAGAAATGAAGGAGGGAATGCAGTTATTGAACCTATAGACATTAAACAGTATTATAAGGAGATACTGAGAACAACTCTATGTCTATGAATTCAGACCAATTCCTTGAAAGAGAAAAACTGCCTGCATTCACAGCAAAAGATAAATAATCTGAGTAGTCAGGCTTGTGGGAAACAGTCTAGCTCATAAGCTGGAAGCAGGTTTGTGTTTCGTTCAAGAATGACAAGGATTTCTTTCACCAGCGGATGAAGCTGCCTTTAAACATCTTTCACCTGAATCACTTAGGTGATTCAGGGACTTAGGGAACAGACTTGTAGTTCCCAGGGGGAAAGCTGGAGGAAAGGGATAGTTAGGGAGTTTGGGATGCACATGTACACACTGCTATATTTAAAGTGGATAACCAACAAGGAGCTGGTGTATAGCACCACTGTCCATGGGATTCTCCAGGCAAGAATACTGGAGTAGGTTGCCATTTCCTTCCCCATGGAATCTTCCCAACCCAGGGATTGAACCCAGGTCTCCTGCACTGGAGGCAGATTCTTTACTGACAGAGCGACCACGGAAGCCCCATAGCACAGGGAACCCTGCTCAATGTTATGTGACAGCCTGTATGGGAGGGGGCTTGGGGGAGCGAGGGTACAGGCATATATATGGCCGAATCGTTTCCCTCTTCACCTGAAATTATCACAACATTCTTTGTTAATTGGCTATACCCCAATACAAAGTTAAAAGTTTTTTAAAAAAACTAAATCCTCTATTACTTGTGCATAAAAGCATACTTAAAAGCATCCTTGAAAGATCTGGTGGAGTTGAACCTACTTGGGAAGATTTAGCCTTTGTTATGGGCTTGGCTTTTATGTGTCTGTTCTTCTTCTGGGAGATGGGACTAGTACTTTTGTAGAGGTCTATGAAGATTAAGAACAGACTGTAAAGGCATCCTTATATGCATGGAGAAATCATTTGTTTATATCTTTCTGTCAGGAGCCCTTAGCAGTGAGAAAACACTGAATAACCACATTCTATTCACTCAGCACTTTTAGCGGAATGAAGAGTCTTTAAAAAGGAATTGCAAAGCAAACCAAAGATTAATCTAAACATCTAAACTTTACATTTTAGGCTTTTTAGTCCATGCTCTTTCTAATATATATTACACACTTATTTCTTAAATGGTGAAGTGAAGTGAAAGTCACTCAGTCATGTCTGACTTTGTGGTGTTGGAGAAGACTGTTGAGAGTCCCTTGGACTGCAAGGGGATCAAACCAGTCCATCCTAAAGGAAATCAACCCTGAATATTCATTGGAAGGACTGATGCTGAAACTGAAGCTCCAATATGTTGGTCACCTGATACAAAGAGCCGACTCATTAGAAAAGACCCTGAAGCTGGGAAAGATTGAAGTCAGGAGAAGGGGACGACAGAGGATAAGATGGTTGGATGGCATCACCGATTTAGTGGACCTGAGTGTGAGCAAGCTCTGGGAAATGGTGAAGGACAGGGAAGCCTGGCATGCTGCAGTCCATGGGGTCACAAAAAGTCAGACACAACTGAGCAACTGAACAACAACTGTTTCATTTTGCAAAAAAAAATCTAAGTAGGAAATGTGACCACTTGTAGATATGTAAGCAAATTGCTTATAAAGATTTAACAATGAGCAGAGTTAAAACTGAATTTCCTTAAAGCTTAATTCTCTGTAGTTTCTATTTTAATTTCCCCCTGAACACCAACCTACAAATCAGTGTGATATTTTTAGGGACCTGTCAATTCAAGATTAAAATGTTCTCATCTACTGCCACAGAACATGGCAAACCTCACTGATGTCTCATCAAAGTCTTCAGCAATATATATGCAGTTAGAAGCCATCATTGAACTCTAGTTATTACTCTTCTTTAATTTTTATTATTAATCATTTGCAAGCAGATAAGACATGCTGAGTATTTCAAAGACTTCTTTCATTGTGGAATTTGAGATAATTTCCCAGGCTTTTGCATGAGAGAATTTTATTATCTGACTTCTTTCCAATAATGACCTAATATACCTACTATCTTTACTTGCTCTCTTTTAGGATATGTATACACATATAACATATACTTTATTTTTATTAGGGCTTCCCTGGTGTCTCATTTGGTAAAGAATCTGCCTGCAATGCAGGAGACCACCTTCCTGAAGGAGACCAGGGTTCGATTCCTGGGTTGGGAAGATCCCCTGGAGAAGGGAATGGCAACCCACTTCAGTATTCTTACCTGGAAAATCCCATGGACAGAGGATCCTGGTGGGCTACAGTCCATGGGAGTCACAAGAATCGTACATGACCTAGTGAAAACACTATCAAGTTATTCCCTTTAAACAGAAAAAAAAAAAAAGAACATTTCTCATATGTCAAAAATCAAGTAATTATAATGTGATGCACAGATTTAGAAAGCAACTATATGGTACAAGAAGGAGACTCAGCAGCCTACAGTGAGGATTTGTGTTACATTGTCTCAAAGAGGGGAAAAATGTATTACAAGCTTTAATCTTTACCTGCATTTATTTGTACTTCTCTTCATTTTGCAAAAGACATTTTGCCATTTCTTTTTAACCAAGTCATTTACTTGTTAAAATTCTCTCTTGGGAATGAGAGTGAGTGGTGTGTCCAGATTTGGCAGACATCATTTGAAAATTAGAGTTTTTTCAGGTTTTTCTCCTCTGTCTCCATTGAGTTGAATACAAATGTAGAAATTACTTTTTTGAAATTTTTCAGCATTATACTAGCTCTCTAGAATGTAGATTTGATATCCTTTTGCTTAAAAAGAACAATGTGTAGTCTTTAAAGTATGTTGTACAGAGAAAATAATACTTTTAAGAAATTATTTGTGTCTGTGTGTGCAGATATTCTATTGCCAGAAGTGAGGAGTTCAGTGTTGATGACAATGGCACAATCTTTACAACTAACCGACTTGATCGAGAGACTAGTGCTTGGTACAACCTAAGTGTTACAGCCACGGAAAAATGTAAGTATTCATTTGAAAACCATATATTGGTTCACTGTATTTTTTAACACATTCAACAATCTCTAAACATAGGGACAAAAGGTAGGTTAAAATTTTGCTGAAATTAGAATTAAACATTATTTTATATATCAATTCATGCAAGTGTATATAATTTATTATTTAAAAGTTAACAGCTTGTTCATTCTTACCACAGCTTATTTATATACTTACCACAAAATATCTCTATTTTATTATGGCAATACATAATGTTTAATACAAGAAATGAATCATAGAAAATTCAGAAAAACATAAGAAATAAACCCAAGTCACTTGAAATTCTAAAATCTTTAATTAATTATAGGCTCTTACAATACATTTTAAATCAATTTTTTTAAACATTGAATATAAATTTTGCAAGTTATTTTTCAAATTGGACATGTAAAATATTGCCCAGCGAAATGTGTTCAAATAAAATTCATGATGTCAGCTGTGCTAATGGTCACATCTTCAATAATCAGTAGTGACTAGGTATTTTTCCATTTTCAGGTTTCAAAACATAGATAAAATTATCCAGTTTACCAGTTAATGTCTTCAAAATTTTAATTAATCAGTTATTAAATTAATCAAGCTCAAAAGAATAGAGAGAACACAGTGGAAAAGACTATCAAAATCATCACTATTGTAGTCAGTGGATTTTGTATAATACAGTAAAGGATTCAGTTTGTGAATTTGAAATGTATCAGAATTCATCCTTTCCAAACTGATTTTATATAGAATTTTAATAATCATGTTTACCTTCTTGGCTTGCTCTTTGAAAGTCTTTAAACACATATCTTACTCCTCACTTTACTGAGAAGCTTGCTGATGAGATGCTGGAATGGAAAGCGTCTCTTGCGTATTTTGTTATACACTGAGTGGCTCTTTGGCACCCAGGAAGATTGGTTCTGAGTCTTGAGTTTTCTGTTTAACTAAACGCTAAATGGATGGGAGCAAATGTTGCAAGGGAATAAATGTCTGCTGCACAGAAGAAATACCAAAGCTTTTGGTGTCAGAAATCACAAGAATGTTTAGCCTAAAAGCAAGAAACATTTATTCACTGGATATTTTGGAGAAAAAAATATATCACTGTTTACAAAACTACTAAAAAAAGAATTCAAATCAATTCAAAGGATGAGTGAACATCTTTGAAAAATGTGTTTCTCAATGAAGTAGTTTTCAACTGTTAATGTTTTAATGAAATTTATGTAAATAATTTATGTAATTTTATGTAAAAAATTTAAAACATGTTTTAATTAAATTTATGTAAATGATTATCCACTGTAATCTTATTTTATATATAAGAACTTAAGCAAGAATATTTCATTAACTTCTATTAAATTAGAAGTGCCACAATTTATGTTATTAAAAAGCAGTGTCTTTAAAATTGATTATGTGTATTCTAAGACAGAAATATTGTAAAAAAAAGGATAAAACAAAATTTATAAATAAAAGAAGACTAAAAATATGGTTAAGGAAAAAATTCCTGAGAAAACAAACTGAAAATAAACAATATATTTATATTACATGAAATTTATTACTGAGAAGTTAATCACTGTTCCAGAAATAAGTGATTAGAAATGTTATCAAGTTTAGAAATTACATAGTTATTGCTGATCTGCTTCTTGTGCTATAAAATTCATTTTCTTAGAGTAAAAAAATTATTTTAAACTCATCTTTGAATATATATTTTGTAAAATGTCTGTTTCATTTTAAGGGAACTTGCTTAGCAAGAACTTATGTAACACCAAGCATCCAATTTTCATGCATTTTTTCCCTCTATATCTTGATTCATTTTTAATGCACATTATTAAACTCACTTTAGAAGAATTTTGGAGAAAATAATTGTAAGTGCCAATTTTTTATGGTAATATTGACATCAAAAATAATTTTTGACCCATTTAAGTCACTTAAGACATATTGATATAAACAAAACACTCAAATAGTGGAAAACAGAGCTTCATATAAAATTGTCACATAAAGCACTTGTTGCATGCGTTATCTGGAAGGTTGTGACATATCAGTTGTGCTGATTATAGGAAAGACATGTTCCAAATTAACATGTGTTTTCCTGGCAAATGAAGTTCACTGTGTGCTTAGTCTTTTTCCCGGAAAGTTTCCCAAATTAAGCACCAAGCTATTCATCAACATGCCAGCTAAGTGAACTGTCGGGAGTTTGTAATTTCCTCAGCTGTGTCTCACCAACAGCAGAAATTTGAAGCAATGGACAGACCATTGTTACAGCTCAGTATATTTTGGCAAGCAAAGGAAAATACATCCTCAATCGAGGAGTAAGGGTGGGTCAACCCAAAAGACGCAAAGAGAAGAGAAGCCCCCGGCTCAATTTTGGCTCCTCTTTTTTTACTGTGCTAGCCAGGAGGGCTGTTTGTTTTACCTGGGGTTCTCACTCTGGTCCTGGGACCTTCCTTTGTTCTATTTTCATGGGCTTTTCCCCTTTTTTGTCTTTTAGCCACTGCCATTCGGGACTCATTTTCCCTATTCTAACTACCTAACAGAATAAAACAACTAACTACTTTAAAATGAAGCTGCAGAGATATGTGTATGGTTTGTATAGTCATGTCAAAGGTTTAATTTGAACTTAATTTATTTTTATTTTTAAATTTTTTAAATTTTAAATTGAAGCATATTTGCCTTACAGAATTTTGTGGTTTCTGTCATACATCAACAAGAATCAGCCATAGGTATACCCATGTTCCCTCCCTCCCAAACCTCCCTCCCATCTCCCTTCCCAATCCACCCTTCAGCCTGTCGCAGAGCCCCTGTTTGAGTTCGCTGAGTCTTATAGCAAATTCCCCTTGGCTATCTGTTTTACATATGGTATTGTAAATTTCTGTGTTACTCTCTCCATATGTCCCCCCTCCTCCCTCCTCTCCTCCCACCTTGTCCATAGGTCTGTTCTCTATGTCTGTTTCTCCATTGCCACCCTGAAAATAAATTCATCAGTGCCATCTCTTCAGATTCCATATATATGTGTCAGTATGATGTTTATATTTCTCTTTCTGACTTACTTCACGCTGTATAATAGGCTCTCGTTTCATCCACCTCATTAAAACAGATTCAAATGTGTTCCTTTTTAAGGCTGAGTAGCATTCGATTGTGTATATGTACCACGCCCTCTTTACCCATTCATCTGTTGATGGACATCTAGGCTGCTTCCATGTGCTAGCTATTGTAAATAGAGCAGCAGTAACACTGGGGTACATGTGTGTTTTTCAGGTTTGGTTTCCGCAGGGCATATGCCTAGGAGCGGGACTGCTGGGTCATATGGTGGTTTTATTCCTAGCTTTTTAAGGAATCTCCATATCGCCTTCCGTAGTGACTGTATCAGTTTACATTCCCACCAGCAATGCAAGATTGTTCCCTTTTCTCTACACCCTCTCCAGCATTTATTCTTTGTAGACTTTTTGATGACAGCCATTCTGACCGGTGTGAGGTGGTATTTCCTTGCAGTTTTGATTGCTTTTCTCTGATAATGAGTGATGTTGATCATCTTTTCATGTGCTTGTTAGCCATCTGTATGTCTTCTCTTGATAAATGTCTCTTCAGATCCCTTTCCCACTTTTTGATTGGGTTGTTTGCTTTTTGGTGCTGAGTTGTATAAGCTTCTTGTATATTGTGGAAATTAGTTCTTTATTGGTTGTTTCTTTTGCTATTATTTTTTCCCATTCTGTGGGTTGTCTTTTCACCTTGTTTGTAGTTTCCTTTGTTGTGCAAAAGCTTTTGAATTTAATTAGGTCCCACTTGTTTATTTTTGTTTTTATTTACATTACTCTAGGAGGTGGATCATAGAAGATCTTACTTTGATTTATGTCATTGAGTGCTCTGCTTATGTTCTCCTCTAAGAGTTTCATATTTTCTGGTCTTACATTTAGGTCTTTAATTCATTTTTGAGTTTATATTTGTGTATGGCATTAGGTAGTGATATAATTTCATTCTTTTGTCACATAGCTGTCCAGTTATCTCAGCACCACTTATTGAAGAGGCTGTCTTTGACCCATTGTATATTCTTGCATCCTTTGTCAAAAATAAGTTACCCATAGATGTGTGGGTTTATCTCTGGGTTCTCTATCTTGTTCCATTGGTCTATATTTCTGTATCTGTGCCAGTACCATACGGTCTTGATGACTGCACCTTTGCAGTATAGTCTGAAGTCAGGAATGTTGATTCCTCCAGCTCCATTCTTCTTTCTTAAGACTGCTTTGGCTATTTGGAGTCTTTTGTGTTTCCATATGAATTTTGAAATATTTTGTTCTAGTTCTGTGATAAAAGCCATTGGTAATTTGATAGGGATTGCACTGAATCTCTAGATTGCATTTGGTAGTATAGGCATTTTCACAATATTGATTCTTCCCACCCAGGAACAAGCAATATCTCTCTATCTGTTTATTTCTTTCACCAGTGTCTTAGAGTTTTCCATATACAGGTCTTTTGTTTCCTTAAATAGGTTTATTCCTAGATATCTTATTCCTTTTGTTGCAATGGTGAATAGTATTGATTCCTTAATTGCTGTTTATGATTTTTCATTGTTAGTATATAGGAGTGCAAGTGATTTCTGTGTATTGACCTTATATCCCATGACTTTGCTGAATTCACTGACTAGCTCTAGTAATTTTCAGATACTTTCTTTTGGGCTTTCTGTGTTTAGTATCTTGTCATCTGCAAACAGTGAGAGCTTTACTTCTTCTTTTCCAATCTGGATTCCTTTTATTTCTTTTTCTTCTCTAACTGCTGTAGCTAGGACTTCCAAAACTATGTTGAATAATAGTGGTGAGAGTGGACACCCTTGTCTTGTTCCTGATCTTAGAAGGAAAATTTTTAGTTTTCACCATGGAGAATAATGTTTGCTGTGGGCTTTTCATACATGGCCTTTACTATGTTGAGGGAGGTTCCTTCTATGCCTATTTTTTGAAGTGTTTTTACCATAAATCAATGATGGATTTTGCAAAGGCTTTTCTGGATCTATTGAGATGATCATATGGTTTTTATCTTTCAATTTGTTGTTATGGTGTATCATGTTGATTGATTTGCATATATTGAAGAATCCTTGCATCCCTGGAATAAACCTGACTTGAAAATGGTGCATGAGCTTTTTAATGTGTTGTTGGATTCTGTTTGCTAGAATTGTGTTGAGGACTTTTGCATCTATATTCATCAGTGATATTGGCCTATAGTTTTCTTTTTTTTTTATATTGTCTTTTCCTGGTTTTGGTATCAGGGTGATTGTGGCCTCATAGAATGAGTTTGGAAGTGTTCCTTCCTCTGCAATTTTGGAAGAGTTTCAGAAAAATAGGCAGTAGCTTTTCTCTGAATGTTTGATAGATTTCCCCTGTGAAGTGATCTGGCCCTGGGCTTTTGTTTTAGGAGAGATTTTTGATCATTGCTTCAAGTTCACTGTTTGTAATTGGGTTGCTCATAATTTCTATTTCTTCCTGGTTCAATCTTGGGATGCTCATTTTTTCTAAGTATCTGTCATTTCCTCTAGGTTGTCCATTTTGTTAGTATATAGTTACTCATAATATTCTCTTATGATCCTTTATATTTCTGTGTTACCTGTTGTAATCTCTCCTTTTTCATTTCTAATTTTATCGATTTGATTTTTCTCCCTTTTTTGTCGTGATGAGTCCGGCTAGTGTTTTGTCAATTTTATTAATCTTCTCAAAGAACCAGCTTTTAGTTTTATTAATCTTTAATACTGTTTCCTTCATTTCTTTTTCATTTGTTTCTGCTCTGATTTTTATGCTTTCCTTCCCTCTGCTGACTTTGGGGGTTTTCTGTTCTTCTTTTTCCAGCTGTTTTAGATGTAGAATTAGGCTGTCTATTTGATGTTTTTCTTGCTTCTTGAGGTATGATTGTACCACTACAAATTTCCCTTTTAGAACTGCTTTGCTGAGTCCCATAGGTTTTGGGTCATCATAATTTCATTGTCATTTGTTTCTAGGAATCCTTTGATTTCTTTTTTTTATTTCTTCAGTAACTTCTTTGCTATTTAGTTATGCATTTTTTAATCTCCATGAGTTTGTGTTTTTTGCTGTTTTTTTTTTTTTTTTTTCCCCTGTAGTTTATATCTAATCTCATAGTGTTGTGGTCAGAGAATATACTTGATACGATTTCAATTTTCTTAAATTTACTGAGGCTTGATTTGTGGCCAAAGATGTGGTCTATGCTGGAGAATGTTCCATGTGCACTTGAGAAGAAGTGTATTCTTCTGCATTTGGGTGGAAAGTCCTGAAGATATCATTTAGGTCCATTTGGTCTAATGTTTCATTTAAGGTTTGTGTTTCCTTATTGATTCTTTCTTTTGATGATCTATCCATTGATGAAAGTGGGGTATTAAAGTCCCCCACTATTATTGTGTTGCTCTTGATTTCTCTTCTTATGTCTGTTAGTGTTTGCCTTATGTATTGAGGTGTTCTTACGTTGAGTGCATGGACATTTACATTTGTTGTGTCTTCTTGGATTGATCCCTTGGTCATTATGTAGTGTCCTTCTTTGTCTATTACAATATTCTTTATTTTAAAGTCTATTTTGTCTGAAATAAGGATTGCCACTCCAGCTTTCTTTCGGTTTCCGTTCACATGGAATATCTTTATTCATCCTTTCATCCTTTTACTTTGTGTATGTGTCTGTATGTGTCTCTAGGTCTGAAGTGGGTCTCCTGTAGGCAGCATATATATGGGTCTTGTTTTTGTATCCATTCAGTCAGTCTCTATCTTTTGGTTGGTGCATTTCATCCATTTACATTTAATGTAATTATTGATACATATGTTCCTGTTGGCATTTTCTTGATTGTTTTGGGTTTGTTTTTGTAGGTCTTTCCTTTCTCTTGTGTTTACAGGCTATGTAAGTCCCTTTAGTGTTTGTTGCAAAGCTGGTTTGGTGGTGCTGAATTCTCTTAATTTCTGCTTGTCTGAAAGCTTTTGATTTCTGGGCCAATTTTGAATGAGATCTTTGCTGGGTATAGTAATCATGGTTGTAGGTTTTTCTCTTTCAGTACTGTAAGTATATCCTGCCATTCCCTTCTGGCCTGTAGAGTTTCTGCAGAAAGATCCACAGTTAATTTTATGGGTTTTCCCTTGTATGTTACTTGTTGCTTTTCCCTTGCTGCTTTTAATATTCTTTCTTTGTGCATAATCTCTGCTAGCTTGATTAAAATGTGTCTCAATGAGTTTCTCCTTGGATTTAAACTGTAGGGGACTCTCTGCACTTCTTGGACTTGTTGACTATTTCCTTTCCCATGTTGGGGAAGTTTTCAACTATAAATTCTTTATAAATTTTCTCAGTACCTCTTTTTTTCTTGTTCCTCTGAGACTCCTATAACTCGAATATTGGTGCATTTAATATTGTCCCAAAGGTTTCTGAGGCTTTTCTCATTTTTTTTTTTTTATTCCTTTCCCTTTATTCTGCTCTTCAGTGGTTATTTCCACCATTCTATCCTCCGGCTCACATCTCTATTCCTCTAAGCTATTCTGCTATTGGTTCCTTCTAGTGTATTTTTAATTTCAGTAATTGTGTTATTCATCTCTGTTTGCTTATTCTTTAATTCTTCTATGTTCTTGGTGATTGTATTAACTGGGCTAAGTGCTTCTTGCATTTTCTCCATTCTATTTTCAAGTTTTAGGAGCATCTTTAACTATCATTATTCTGAATTCCCTTTCAGGGAGATTACATTGTTTATTTGGTCTTCTGAGTTTCTACCTTTCTCTTTCATTTGTGTTGTATTTCTCTCTATTTTCACCATTTTTTTTTTCTAACTTGCTCCTCTTGAGGCCTCCTTTTCCCAGGCTTTTGGGTTATATTACTTCAAGCTGGTTTTAGAAAAGGCAGAGGAACCAGAGATCAAATTGCCAACATCTGATGGATCATCAAAAAAGCAAGAGAGTTCCAGAAAAACATCTATTTCTGCTTTATTGACTATGCCAAAGCCTTTGACTGTATGGATCACAATAAACTGTGGAAAATTCTGAAAGAGATGGGCATACCAGACCACCTGACCTGCCTCTTGAGTAACCTGTATGTAGGTCAGGAAGCAATAGTTAGAACTGGACATGGAACAACAGACTGGTTCCAAATAGGAAAAGGAGTACGTCAAGGCTGTACATTGCCACCCTGCTCATTTAACTTATATGCAGAGTACATCATGAGAAATGCTGGGCTGGAGGAATCAGAAGCTGGAATCAAGATTGCCGGGAGAAATACCAATAACCTCAGATATGCAGAAGACACCACCCTTATGGCAGAAAAGTGAAGAAGAACTAAAGAGCCACTTGATGAAAGTGAAAGAGGAGAATGAAAAAGTTGGCTTAAAGTTCATCCTCAGAAAACTAAGATCATGGCATCTGGTCCCATCACATAATGGGAAATAGATGGGGAAACAGTGGTAACAGTTTCAGGCTTTATTTTGGGGGGCTCCAAAATCACTGCAGATGGTGATTGCAGCCATGAAATTAAAAGACACTTACTCCTTGGAAGGAAAGTTATGACCAACCTAGATAGCATATTAAAAAGCAGAGACATTACTTTGCCAACAAAGGTCCGTCTAGTCAAGGCTATGGTTTTTCCAGTGGTCATGTATGGATGTGAGAGTTGGACTATAAAGAAAGCTGAATGCCTAAGAATTGATGCTTTTGAACTGTGGTGTTGGAGAAGACTCTTGAAGAGTCCCTTGGACTGCAAGGAGATACAACCAGTCTATCCTGAAGGAGATCAGTCCTGGGTGTTCATTGGAAGGACTGATGTTGAAGCTGCAACTCCAATACTTTGGCCACCTGATGTGAAGAGCTCACTCACTGGAAAAGTCCCTGATGCTGGGAAAGATTGAGGGCAGGTGGAGAAGGGGACGGCAGAGGATGAGATGGTTGGATGGCATCACCAACTCGAGGGACATGGGTTTGGGTGGACTCTGGGAGTTAGTGATGGACAGGGAGGCCTGGTGTGCTGTGGTTCATGCGGTCGCAAAGAGTCAGACATTACTGAACTAAACTGAACTTCTTCCTTTTGATTTTTGCCCTCGGAGGGAAATGTTGGTTGAGTGGTTTGTGTTGATTTCTTATTGGGGGTGACTTGTGCCTGTGTTCTAGTGGGAGAAGGTCACGTATGTAACTACAGAAATGGACATAAAGACACACACTTCCACACATACAGTTATAACCAAAGCATTCTAAAGAAAAGAGGACAGGAGATTGACTTGGTGAGCAAGGGAAACCACAGGTGACATCAACCAATTGAAAGAAGAGCTAATTAAAGCTCAATCTGGAAATCGGAACATGAGCAGAGGGCCAACTTGGAAACAGAGCATAGAGAGCTCATCAGTTTAAGCTACTTGGTGAGAGAAGAAAGAGTGAAGGGAAAGATGGAGAATCAAGAAGAGAGAAAAAAGAAAGAGGAGGGAGGGAAAAGAAAAGGAAAGGGTGGAGAAGAGGATTTAAAAAATTAAAAAAGAGAAGAAAAATAGAGCAAATATTAATAGACATGTGTAGAAAAGATTTATATATATTCAGAAATAGCTACAGCTGGTAAAAAACAGTAGGAAAAGCATTGAGTATATCCAAAACAAAAAACAAAAAAACAAAAAACAAACAAAAAACCCAACTCATCAAGAAAGGAAAAAACGTGAGGAGAAAAAAGAAAAAAAAAAAACAAAACCCTAAAATGAATGTTTTTCTTGCCTTTTTTTTTTTTTTTTTTTTGACAAGGAACACAAAGAAGAAAACTCCACAGCACCCCAAAAGGCTATAAACCGTGTGATTTACTAAAAAAAAAAAAAAAGAGAAAAAAAAATCTTAAAAAAAATTTTTTTTTTTTAAACAAGGAAAACTCCACAGCAACACAAAGCACTAGCATGATGGTGGAAACATGTTGGGGAATAAGCAGTGTGATTTATAAAAAGAAAGAATCTTAAAATGATTTTTTTTTAAAGAAGAAATTCAAAGAGGAAAACTTCACAGCGCCAGTAAATGCTAGTGTGAAGGTGGAGATATGTTGGGGGAATAAACAGTGTGATTAGTAAGAGAAAAAGAAAGTAACAAAGAAAATGAAAAAAAAAAAAAATGAAACAGGAAAAAAAAAAAAAAGAATAAATAAAGGGTTTTCAAGGTCGTCGCTCTTGGTTGTGGAGTTCGCCTGTGTGGATGGTGTTGGGTTAGCTCCTGTGATGTTTTCCTGGTTGGCGGAGCTTGTGCCTGTGTTCTGGTTGATGGGGCTGGATCTGGTCTCTCTGAAGGCCAGTGTCCAGTAGTAGGTTTTGGAGCGTCTATGGGTGCAGTATGCCTTTGGACAGCTGTTGTAGCTTTCAAGGTGTTAGGCGCGTCTATTTCCGAAGCTGCTTCAAAGTGGCCCTCTCAACATAACTGCAGTGCCGCCAGCCCCCTGCTGCCCCTTGGATCCTTGCCGGTGCTTCTGTTCCCCTTTCCCGCCCTGCGCTGCTGGCCGAAACTTGCTAGGTAGGTGCTTGCATGGGTCTAGTGCGGACTTGTTTCGGCTCCCCGTGCCCGTTCTCTGCATCGCGGGCTTTACGTGCACTTCTTTCCCCTCACGCCTACACTCTTTGTCGCGGGGGGCGGGGGTATTTGTTCTTCCGGCTCTGCGAAGGGTTGTGTGCGCTGCCCGGGTTTGCAAGCCTCCCCTCTGTCTGCACCCCAGTCCCGCCCTTTGCCCCGGCTGTGTTTGTCCGCCGGCTACCTGGGCCCGCCCTCTCTGCTGCAAGGGTTGTGTGCGCCCATTGGGTTTGTCTGCAGCACCACTCTAGGTTCCCCGAGCCAGTTTGGGGTCACAGTCCAAGAGCTGTTAATGGGCTGAGAAGTACAGCTCTCTCTGTTTACTGCCCTCCAAGTCCCTGCTTTGCCTGATTTTCCAAGACTTCGCAGCTCCCCTTTGGGCCCGCCTGTGAGGGAGATTCCCAGTGCACGGGAACTCCTGTTTCAGGGCTCCCTCCCTCCCTTGGGGCACAAGCTCCTGCCGAGAATTTCTTCCTCTTTTCTCTTTTTATGTCTCCCTCCTCTCTCCTACCTCTTTTGAGGCCTGGGATCGTCTGCAATCGCCTAGAAGTTGCTTTGTAGAACTTGTTCTGTATCTTGAATTTTTGATGTATTTGGGGGAAGGCTAGCAATCTCCCCTCTTACTCCTCCACTATCTTCTCTGATTCCTGAACTTAATTTTAAGCAACTTTTTCAGGAAAAAAAAAAAGACAAAGACTTTAAGTGAATTTTTTAAACTAATTTTCTTTATTTATAACTGATATACTTTTTCCCATTTTATTTAGGCAGAAAGTTGTTCTACAGTGATGTACAAACCATAAAGTGTGAATCTTAAGTTTTGAATAATTTCATCTTGAAATTTCTAGAAATATCTTTTCATATTTTAATGTTTTTAATCTATTTGATCCTGAACATAATACAATAGAGAAGAGTCACCAAATAATAATTCTTAGTGGTTTATGTATTTCCTAAAACCCATGAGTTTCTTTTATATGCAATAAAAATTGCAAGTTTTAATTTTAACTAATTGGTTATGTATTGGTTAAAATAATTACATAAAAAATCTCATCCCAACCTGGAAAATCTCTTCACAAGGTGAAACAGATGCAAACAGTTTTATAATTAAAAAGCATCAAGCCAGAATTTGAAATGTATCATCAGTTCAGTTCAGTCATTCAGTCATATCTGACTCTTTGCGACCCCATGAATTGCACGCAGCAGGCCAGGCCTCCCTGTCCTTCACCAACTCCTGGAGTTTACTCAAACTCATGTCCATCCAGTCGGTGATGCCATCTAGCCATCTCATCCTCTGTCATCCCCTTCTCCTCCTGCCCCCATCCCTCCCAGCATCAGGGTCTTTTCCAATGAGTCAACTCTTCGCATGAGGTGGAAATGTATCATAGTTGGAAAGAAATTGCTGAGTCAGAAAGAAACCTCAGCCTTTTACATAGCCAATCAAATAGGATCCACTGCAGGCATGTCTCAAAATAATGGAGTGGGTAGCCATTCCCTTCTCCAGGTGATCTTCCAGACCCAGGGCAGATTCTTCACCACTGAGCCACCAGGAAGCCTAAACAATTAAGTTCTTAAAGTAGGAGCACTTAACACCACCATGTGTCACACAGTTTATCCTAAGTCCACTAAGTAGTTGGAGTGACCGTTTATGTTTGCTAATTGGCTTTATCCATATGGAAACTAAACGTGTTATACATTTATGACAAAAAATAGTTTTGTATCTTGGTCAAGGTCTTTGCTGAAGCTAGGTGCTTACCCTCCCACAGAAAATGGGAGAGAATATGCTATTAATATCTTCCTTGATGATTAATTACATTCCAAAGAATTGGCTCCCAGCCCTGAAAAAAGACAAGCTTGGGTTGTAAAGTTGGCAAGAGATTTATCTCAGTTTTAAAAAGTTAACATACATTTCAAAGAGATAGAAAAATAATTTACAAGCTTTTCTAAAGTAAATACTCTAAGAAGGGGAAGGAAGGAAAGACTTTAATTTTCAGCAGAACTAATTCTCTCTTTTTTTAATTGTTCTTTGCCTTTACACATTACAATTGCAAACATAATGTTTTTTGATTAAAAAAAAGAGCAAGCAAGATTATAAAGACACTGAGACAAACAAAGGAAACTCCTTCTCCCCACTCTTCAATGTATGTATCTTCAAGTGGCTTTTTAAATGAAGAAAGAAAGATTTAAAATAATAATATGCAATACCATTCCCTGATGACTCAGTTGATAAAAAATCTGCCTGCAATGCAGGAGACCCGCGTTCCATCCCTCGGTCAGGAAGATCCCCTGGAGAAGGGCATGGCAACCCACTTCTCTTGCCTGGAGAATCCCATGGACAGAGGACCCTGGCGGGCTACAGTTCACGGGGTCAGAAAAAGTCAGACACGACTGAGTGACTAGCATTTTCTTTCAACAGGTCACAGCTGTGACCTTCTAGTTTTGCCTCCTAGTACCCTCAGGCCGCGTCTGAAGACAGTTTAGATCATCACAACTAGAGTGGACAATGCTACTGGTATTTAGTTAGTAGAGGCCAGGGAGAATACAAATATGTTTGACTGTTCCTGGATTGAAAAAAAAAAATGTTCACATACCTGACTGTCTTCTTTACTTTGACTGCTTTTCCTCATCAGCTTCCTGCAGTCCATGGCAGGTACAAGGCACTCAAAAAACACTGATTGAGCTGAATGTTCTGAGAACATTTTTTGTAGGCCATAGTGTTATAAATGAAATATATAATGATCCTGTCCTCAGCTTTTATTCATGTGAAATAAAAATATACCACATAGCCTCTAATGCAATTTTCATGACCATGTTACCCCTAACAACAGCATTATTCTTTATTTTCATTCTGTTTACTCAATTTGCAGACAATATAGCACAGATTTCTTCAGTCCCTGTCTATGTACAAGTTCTCAATATCAATGATCATGCTCCTGAATTTTCTGAATACTATGAGACTTACGTTTGTGAAAATGCAGTCTCTGGTCAGGTAAGAATCTGTCATAAATTGCCTATATCTAAACAGTACTTTGTGTTATAGAGAATAGCATTTTCTATGTATTCTTCCATCTTTGAAATTATATTAATAAAAATAACCTTTATTTAGCTATATTAATTATAGGCTTTAATATAAGTTTAATATGTAAGTTACATATAATTTAAATTTCTTTCTTTCAAAAAATATGTAAACTTCAAATTTTCTACTTCCAAATTCCTCACATTTGAAAAATCTGCTAACCCTTAGAATTTAATAGTAAATCATTTGTACTTTGTCAATATAGAAATGATTTTTTGTGATTCTGTAGAGTATATAATATTAATTAATTTTTATTATTTCAGCCATCATGCAAATAAAGACAAAATGATATGTAAAATACATCAGACATCAACAGATGAAATTCAATTTGAAATGAATTATTAAATATATAAAGACTTAGGAAAGCATACTCATTTTGAAATACATTATCATTACTTCACAATTTTTTCACACATTTTCTCATATGGGGCTTACCTTTTTACATTTGTAAAATGTAGAGTTTAAGTTAGATTCTCCTTTAAGTATCTCAGTTCCAATACACAATAACTTTACATTTTTTTAGGTATCCTATTAAATGTCATAAAACATAAAAAAAAAAAAAACTACTTTTTAAAATAGTGAATTAAATATTGCTGTTGTTTAAGTCGTGTCAGACTCTCTGCAACCCCATGAACTGTAGCACGCCAGGCTTCCCTGTCCTTCACTATCTCCCTGAGTTTGCTCAAACTCATGTCCACTGAGTCAGTGATGCCATGCAACCATTTCATCCTGTTTCCCCCTTCTCCTCTTGCCCTCAATCTTTCCTAGCCTTAGGTTCTTTTCCAATGAATCAGTTCTTCACATTAGGTGGCCAAAATATTGGAGACTCAGTTTCAGCATCAGTTCTTCCAATGAAAATTCAGGGTTGATTTCCTTTAGGATTGACTAGTTTGATCTCCTGACTGTCCAAAGAACTCTCAAGAGTCTTCTCTAACACCACAATTTGAAAGCATCAAAAAAAAAAAAAAAAAAAAAAGTACTTACAAAACTATAAAACAAAAATTGAAAGTTACAAAAACCAATATAAATGTATTACTGGTATTGGTTTTGTTTTTATTGGAGGCTTTTTTATGTACATTTTGATTTATTCTGGTTGGTTTGAAATATATTATGTTGTTTTTATAAAATATCTCAGAAGCAATAATTCAATAAATTTCATTTTTCTTACTTAAAGTAAGTTAATACATTTTAAATTATCAGATTATTTTATTTCAAAATTATTTTTTGAAAGACAACGAAATGATACCTTTGAGTATGCATGTCAAGAAAAAGAAAAATCAGGTAAATTGTAAAATTAAATCCCTATTTTGTAATATGATATTTGTGTGTCCTAATAATTTGAATATCTGAATGATGTAAACAGTGTTGGGAAGATGATACATAAATATATTAAAATTCTCCAGTCTTTTCAACAAATTTTGCTGTAACAAATGAATAGGAAAGAAACAGGGAGGAAATGGAAAATTCCATCTAAGCCTCATACTTTATACAAAGATTATTTTAAATGTATCATAGATTTAAATATAAACATAAAACTAGAGACAAGCAGAGGAGAAAGAATTATCTTATAGCTAGACAAAGAGTTCTTAAATATAGCACCAAAATACCAATCCATAAGAGAAAACATGTATTAATTTGATGTAATCAAAATTAAGCCTGTGAAAATCTCTGTTAAAAGAATAAAAAAGACAAGCTACAGAGTGGGAGAAAATATTTGAAAGTAAGAATGAAATGATATAACTGGTACTCAGTCTAATAGTCAAAATCTCCCTTAATACTGAAACACATGTGGAGTATATTTTATTTATCTTTTTTGGTAGTATATTTTAAAGTAATAAAATAAAACCTCTGCTTCCTGTACTGTCAGTTCATAGTGTTCCGAAGCGTAGGTCCATACCACAATACGTATAATCCATACAAAGCAGACTTCCAAAAAGAAGAAAATATGTTTGAGAACATAAGATTATCTAGTAAAGTGAGTAAAGTGCTGACAAATAAATATGATAGAATTTTAATTTTTCTGAAAGCATTAAAAAAAAAAAAGAAGAGGAGGTTGCTCTTCAACAGGCATAATGTTTCCATTTAGCTGGGTGAATAAGCCTGTGACATTGTCCCTCTGGTTAAAAATGTGTTTAAGAGGGTGGATCTCACGTTAAGTGCTTTTGCCACAAAGTTTTTAAAATGTAGAAGAGAAAGGTAAAATTCATTTTAATGTTTGTTTGACAGAATATGATGATTTTCACATGTAATAAAAATATAGGGAAATATTTTATGTTTTTTCTCGTACTAGGAAAATCACTCTTGTCTCATTTCCCACAGCCTCAGACAGCTGGACAAAATGGTGTGTTAAAAGGTCTCCTGTATCTATCTGCTTTGGGTAGATAATACAATCACTGTAGGAAACCAAAATGCCAGAACAGTGCATTCTATTCTGAAGGAAATCAGACATTCCCCTAATGACCTATGTGGCTAAGCAGAAGTTTTATTTCTGTTCCTTATGTGCAAATGGCCAGGATGGGGAGGAGAGGAAGAGTAAAACTTTTCAGGGGTTTGCAAAGTATGGATATAATAAATGAGCTGACATTGGGGCAATTTGCCTTTTCTGTTTGGTGTAAATAGTCATCATTTTTCAAATTAATGATTCCCATTATCTTGACTGATACCAAATATCTTTTCCAGAAGTAGAATAGCAGTAATTTTTAGATTCCTTCATACCAATACACTGTCTAAAGTAAAGACATTTACATTCTCTCCATGTAAAAATTTTCTCCTGCCTAAGTTTCTGTGATCCCACAGTGCAATCCCAGTTTTCTCTTCATCTTCCTTTCTCTCTCCTGTCCCAAACTTTTTATTTTTTTCACTTTCTGTTATACACAAAATGTGTCAATTACCATTCATATGCAAATGACTTCTAGATCTTTATGCCAGTTCTTTCTCTTATATTTAATGCTGTAAGTCCAAATAATTAGAGAAAATGTCTACCTCTGTTCTGCTGGAATGTAAACAGTGGTGACGGAGACACTCTTGGCCCCAGCCACCATGGGACACCCAGACCTGAGATGACTTGGCATGTTCCAAATGCCAGTGAAACGTTTGTTAAATGGATACATTTGGGATATTCGTTACATACTTTCATAATTTTAAATTTGTATGTGATCATTTTATATGAACTTTTATAAAGAATGTTTACAAAATAATTTATCAAAGGAAAATGAGAAAATATATATTGAGATAAAATCTAAGAATATATCATTTTTAACAGAATAAATGTATATTTATACAAGTTACATTACATTTACAAAACATTACATTTAATGTAATTTAAATACATCTAATAAAATTTTGTGAAAACTTTTTTGAAACAGTAGTTCTGCCTCTGTCTACTATCAAAATGTTAGGATACCATGAGCTTCTCAATATTTTTTTCCTAAAAACATTCTAAACTAAGAAAGAAAACAGACTACAGACTCAATTTTCTTGTAGCTCTATTATTTGATTAGCACTTTGACCTTTAGAACAGATGTTCAGTCACCTTTTTGAGTGCTAAATGTGTATCTATCCTAAAAGTAGATAAAAATCCTAAAAATGAATTCTAAAAATTGGTATCTCCTTATTAAAAAATATATATTGGAATATAGTTGATTTACAGTGTTGTGTTAGTTTCAAATACACAGCAAAGTGAACCAGTTGGTGCTCCAGTGGTTAAGAATTTGGGCTTCCATTGCAGAGGGCATGGATTTGATTCATGGTTTACATGCATGTTAAGTTGCCTCAGTCATGTCCGACTCTTTTCAATCCTATGGACTTTAGCCCGCCAGGCTCCTCTGTCCGTGGGATTCTCCAGGCAAGAATACTGGAGTGGGTTGCCAGGCCCTCCTCCAGGGGATCTTCCCAACTCAGGGATCAAACCCGTATTTCTTACATCTTCTGCAATGGCAGGTGGATTCTGTTAGTGCCACCATCCCGGGAACCAAGATCCCACTTGCCATGCAGTGTGGCCAATAAATAAATAAACGTTTCTCCAGTTTTTAAACTTAGAACATTAAGTGGGAAAGACAGAATTCAGAATATTAGACTTCCAAGCCCATATCCTTCATCCTGGCTACACAAAATCTTGTCATAACTCAAAGTAAAAGCATTATTCTGATACAATGCACATTTATTATTGTTGTCATGGATTGAATAAAAATGTTTTCTTTTATTAGATTATTTCATTAACACTCCATGATTGTGATTTAATTAGAAATGTGTTGTAAGGGAAAAGATAAATCAATGTAGAGAAATAATGTACAAACTGCATTAGTTTCACAAGATTCTTCATGCATGTGGAGAGATATCCTTTGAAATATAAGATTATAAATCATATCTGTCATCCTGTAACTAAGGATATTTTTGTTTGACACATTGTTAAAAGCAATTTAATTCTAGAAAATTCAAAACAATAACTTCTATAGTCAATTTACTTTAATTTCCAGAATTAATCACAGTCTCACTATTTGATCTTGACAGCACATCTCTTTTTTGACAATAATTAACTACTTGACTGACACTTTCATGTCTTGAAGGCAAAGGACTAATTGTGAGCTGATTTGTTCATAGTTGCATTATCTCACTTTTTATGATCTGAGATAGAGAGAGGAATTTACTTGACATGGAACACTTTTGCTATAGTCTTGTGGGTGAAAGGAAATCATGTACATCGCCCCTAAGCTTTAAATACACTATTCCTAAAATCAACTTATAAACTCACTACTTTAACAAATACTCAAGTAAGACAATAAAGTTTATTACAGTTATGTCTCCAATATATGCAGGAACTATTTAACTTCATCAAATCGTAATGGTTAGTATTCAGATAAAAAAGAGAGAAGGAGAAAAGGACAAAAAGGAGAAATCCAGGCAGGAAGGATTGGAGGATGTTTTCTGACAAACTTAGCTTATGGAAATCATCTCATCCATTACCAAGAATTTACTTTCTATGTAATATCAAGACATTCTTTTGAAAGGAGCAAGTAAACATGTTTTTAACCTCAGAAAATATTTTCATATTTTCCACAAATTTTGAGATATCCTTTGGAATATCCATAAAGATTTTGGTAAAGCAATTTTAATAAAAGCTAATAATAATTTTAAATAATAATCAGAATGTTATAAAGAGAATGATCAAAACTTATCCCTATTTTTTTTTCCTAGGTGATTCAGACCATCAGTGCAGTGGATAGAGATGAATCCATAGAACATCACCATTTTTATTTCAATCTATCTGTGGAAGAAAATAACTCGAGTTTTACAATCATAGATAACCAAGGTAATGCCATTCACTTATAATAGCTTTCTATTCATTCTTTGAGATCTTGTTTAATTTTAAGAAAATTCATAGCATTACTTTTTATACTGTTCCTGCAATATGATAGTGTTGAGAAATTATTCAAGGAGTGGGAATGGAAATGGGAAACAAAACCCAAAGTAATGTTCTGGGAATACTAGCCTCATTTCCTACTGGATTTCTTTAAACTGGAAGCACTTTTTCAAGTAATTATTGGCTATAAGCCCTTGTAAAGTCTGAATGACCTTGAAAATCTAATTGCAGTTCCTCTCATGTCTTCATATCTGGAGAAGAAAATGACATATACTTCCCTGTTGGCTAAGACAGTAAAGAATCTGTCTGCAATGAGGGTGACTGGAGTTCAATCCTGGGTTGGGAAGATCCCCTGAAAAAGGGAATGGCAACTCACTGTAATATTCTTGTCTGAAGAATTCCATGGGCAGAGGAGCCTGGAGGACTACAGTCCTTGGGGTCCCAAAGAATCAGGCACAACTGAGCAACCAACACTTTCACTTTTCATAGTCACTTGATTGATTCAAAGATATTTGGAATCATTAATTAGAAGCTATAAATATATGAAAAGGCTGTTCTTTTCCCTTCAAAACAAAATGGTTGTATCAGCCTAAGAACAAAATGTTCTAAAGGATTTTGTATGGAGAGACAGAGTTCCTTTTCCTTCCATATAGAAGTAGATTAACTTTGTACAAAGCTGCATTGTTCTCTTTTGCTTCAATAAAATATTTTTTGTCTTCATATACATTTCTATTCTAATTTTGCTTCATATCACAAAGATATGCAGCACTGTAAGATTAATTATTCAGGCATCTATAACCAAACACGTGCAGCTGTTCTTCCTTATACCTGAGTTTAAGCTCCCATCAAGGGGAGATCTTTTACGGAAGGACAAATGCAGACACATTCTTTCCCCTTTGCCTTTGTCAAATTCCCTAGTGAAAAAAAATGAACAGCAAAGTAAGAATTTGTTTATATTTGCTTAGATTTGTTTATATTAATATAAAATAAATTAGTGGGACAAAATAAATATATTGACACATAAAGAGAAAAATTTAATATTGGTTTAGTATTTGTGGTTATAAGTAATTTAAGAAAATACATTCCAAAAAGTATAAACTTTCTCACCTGTTTGATCTGTCTGCTGAATAAAATCACAGATGGTTTGTAGACTTCAATAGCATGATGGAGAATTTGTTTTTAAAGGAGACTTGGGAAAAGTGATAAGTAGGCATACATTTCAAAAGACTTCCATTTATTTTCATTTATCTATTTCAAAGACTTCCATTTATCTATCTCCTCTTATTTGTTTGTATCTTCTAGAATTTGTTTGATTGCTACAGAATATCTTTCAAGGAATGCCAATACACAAAAAACAAAGTGTCTGGGGGGAAACATATTGTGTATCATAAACTGATACACAATAAACTGCTTTGGAGAAGACCATTTAGCATATTTGGGGATTCAAGGGAAAAAAATTAAATATTAATTTAATTTTGTATGTATAATTTATTTTTGTTAACTATTTGAGTGTTCTAGCCGGGTGAATTAATCAGTACTATTAAGGTTTAATGATTCTCTGAAATATAAGTAGAAAATAGGTTAATAATGTCAAGGTGAAATGAAATGTTCTAAAAGAAACTTTAACTCCAAGTAAAATTAATTCTTTTGTCTTATTAATAAATACATTATTTGAGATCACTTACTGTGACAGAGATGACTTTGAAAATCTCATGTATTTATATTATTTGTGAAAGTAATGAGTTTCTGTTAGAAAAATGAGTCATGAGTATTTAATTCAAATGAAACTGATGTGTCTTTATACATTTAATGCTAGTACCCCCGTATACTGTCAATGGCTAAATAAAAAGTTATTTCTTTTCTGTGTTCCATATGTATGTTTCCTATCTTTACAAAAAAATGAAGAAAACAAAACATTTTAGAACTGATTCATATAATTCATCTAATTTTGTAATTGGGATTTAGGCAATGTCAAAATCAGAAATGACTTTTTTAATTGATCTTTTAATTTTCTTTTTCATCAGAAATGTACTCTTTCTTATTTGAGCTTATTTAATCTCTACATTTCTGCCTCTTCTACACTTAGTGGCTATGAATTTCTTTTGCATTATTGAAAAAAATTATGCCCATGGATTTTTGTTTTAGATAACACAGCGGTGATTTTGACCAATAGAACTGGTTTTAGTCTTCAAGAAGAGCCTGTTTTCTACGTATCCATCCTAATTGCTGACAATGGAATCCCATCACTTACAAGTACAAACACCCTTACCATACACGTGTGTGACTGTGGTGATGCTGATGGCACACACACCTGCAGTCATAAGGATTTTATGCTTTCCATGGGATTCAGGGCAGAAGTCATAACTGCTATTCTGATATGCATTATGATAATATTTGGTAAGTCATGTGAACTGAGCATATATTCATTTATTGACAGCATGATACATATAGAAAAGAGTTAATTCCATTATAATGATATAATGTCGACTGTGTGTGTGTGTATGTTTGTGTATGTGTTCAATTGTCCTTCTGAATTGATCTTTTATTGATCAATTGATCTGAATTGACCTTCTGAATGTGTTAACAATTCTTAAATCAAGTGGAGTAAATGAAAAATAGAGTGAATATGCACTTCAAGTTCAAAATCAATGATCCTTGAATTTGATGAGTATGTGAGTACACACGTGCACATCCTTTTAGGAGTGATTTTGACACACACACTGCAACATATAGTAATATAAAAATTAGTAATAATAAAGGCAAACTTCGGTTGAGTGCTTATTATACTCCAGGAGACTGTCTTAAGTGATTTGCAGAAATTGTGCAGTGTACTCCTCAAGATAACCTCAAGATGTAGCAACTGTTATCGCCTGTATTGGACAGATGAAGAAAGTGAAAGTCAAACAGTGACGTGATTTACAAAGGGTCAGGTAGCTAGTAAATGAAGTGCTGAGGTTCCATAACCATAACACACCTCCATCCAATCCTTTAGGACAGCACACTGAAGCCTAGGAGCATTGGGAGAGTAAATGTTAGGATGAAAAAAATGTAAATGAGAAGTAACAAGGATCTGCTCTAGAGCCCAGGGCACTCGTCAATACTCTGCACTGGCCTATACGGGAAAAAGTCTAAGAAAGAGTAAATATGTGTACACACATAACTGATTCGCTTTGCTGTACGCTGAAAACTAACACAATGTTGTAAATCAACTCTACTCAAAAAAAAAAAAAACAAAAACAAAAGAAATCCCAACTGATCAGGACATACATAATTCTGTCAGTCACATCTCTCCCAGGGTTTCCAGCTTTCCAGCATATATCACGAGGAACTAACAGAAAGTTTTCTGCTTAAAAAAAAAAAAAAATCACTTGTTTGTGATGGATAATTATGTTTAAGCTAGCTTTGTAGTTAAAAATAAACATAGCTTTCATTCTAAAAATGTGAGAGAGTCTTACTTAAAGTGTTAAACACAAAAGAAGTCTCAGTAAAAGAGCTCCATTTGTTTTCATCTGTTTGTTATTGTTGTTTCTGCTGTTTTCACAAGGAAATAAGTTCTGCTCATTTTACAGATGAGGCAAATAAGGTTCCAGATGTTTTAGCTAGGCTTTCCAAACTACACATTATGCATCAAGCATAACTTTTACCCTTTCTTAACATACCAGTCTATATAGTCTAAACCCTTCTGTTGCTTCACTCATAACTTCATATCAAAGCCAACACAACTGTATTGAATGTTGACAGCAACCATATGAGCCGTGGGTTATGAAATCCCAAACTCACTACTCAAACTGACATACAAAATGTTTCAGGATTTGCTTTACCTTCACTCTTCTCATCTTTCTCAAAGCTTTAAAAACCATGCATTTCTCTTTTAACAATGTTACCCTTCTTTTCTACCTAGCTTCAGTTTTTGAAATTATTTTTGATGATTTTTTATCATAAAACTGAATTTACAGCTATATAACTAGATAGCAGAAGCAAGAAGCAGTAGAAACAGTATAATGTTTGCAGGTTGCAAGTACAAAATTGCTCACTGGTACAGACCTAAACCTAGTCCCAAGACCCTGCAAGTGAACCAAGGGCAACCTCACAGTCAAGGGCATGAGTCATATTGAAACGGTGGAATGTCAGGTTCAACAACAGTCAGCAGTTTCCTGTGAAAGTTTCATGAATGTGCTCTTCAATTCATAGATTGAAAAATTATGTATTAGATCCCTTTCTATTTCAACCATATATCTCAGCTGTATTGAATTACTGTACCTGGATTCAGGCACAGTGAACTTATTTCAGGAACACTATTTCAATTTATTTAAAATGTGAGATTTACCTAAAATATTGCCTAATGTATTTCTCTTTTGATAATATTAGCAGCATTACTTCCTGTTTGTTTCAGTTTCTGTAGATGAAATTCTGAACAGATACATAAGATCTGAGATTGTGTAAGGCTTGACTGCGCATGAAACACACATATACACACTTGTCTCCAAAAATTTTTTAAAAAGCATTCTGAAATTGTTCTATTTCTACACAATGTTAAAACTATTTCATATTGATACAATTTGATGTGAACATACCAGTGTTATGACTCAAAAACCTGATAAGTTTGGAATTTCTGAAATTAGTGTCGTATAGTAAAGCACAGATTGTGAACCAGCTTTCTGGTTTTGAATACCAGCTTTTTGTTTCCTGGGCTTGTGATTTAATCTCTCTGCACTTCGTTTTCACCATCTTTACTAGAGCACTATAATAAAATATGGGTATCACAGCAAATCAATGAATATATGTAGAGCTTTTAGAGAAATGACTGGTACAGACTTTGTAGTCAATAAATACTAACTTAAGAAGAAATTATGCCACAGAATGTGTCTCAGTGGTAAAAATCAAACCGGCTCAGGGTGCTTCACTTCCTCTAACACGGATCACTGGTTCCTGAGATTGACAGAGGCACGTAGATTGGAAAAGCTTCTCATCTTTGTTCTATTTTCAATAAAGAAAAAAAATAAACTGTTGTCATAAATTGATCATCATATAAAGTTCACTATATTTTTCTGATGTTTTTCCACTCTAAATCATCAGCCAGTTAAGTCTGCTCTACTTCCTTATCTTTCTGCAAGTTCCTTTGATAAATTTACAATGACAAATATATCTTTGCTTTATGATCAGAAAACTGAAGCTTATGTCTTGAGCTTGTAACAAAGCAAGAATTTATAGCTTATTATAAATAACATAGTATTTAACAATATTTTATAATGTAAATAGATAACTATATATTTAATTATAGTATGCATTAATATTATAAATGTAACAATATTTGATACTATGTTTCAGTATAAATAGAATGAATATATAGTATAACATTATTAGGCATTATATGTTTATTTATAATATAGTAATACAAATATAAACATGCATTATATTTATAATAAGTGTAATATGAAGCCTAAACATTTATAATGTATAATATTGTATTTGTGTTAATGTTCTGATACGCTTTGTTTGACAGGGTTTATTTTCCTGAACCTCGGTCTGAAACAACGGAGGAAACAGACCCTGTTTCCTGAGAAAAGTGAAGACTTCAGAGAGAATATATTCAGATACGATGATGAGGGTGGCGGAGAGGCGGACACGGAGGCCTTCGACATCGCGCAGCTGCGGGGCAGCGCGGTGATGCGGGGCCGCAAGCCCCGCAGAGCCGCCCGGGCGGAGATGCGCAGCCTCTACCGGCAGTCTCTGCAGGCCGGCCCGGACAGCGCGGTGTTCAGGAAGTTCATTCTAGAAAAGCTGGAAGAGGCTGACACCGACCGCTGTGCCCCGCCTTTCGACTCCCTCCAAACCTATGCTTTTGAGGGAACAGGGTCCTTGGCTGGATCCCTGAGCTCCCTAGACTCCGCAGTCTCTGATCACGATGAAAATTATGATTATCTTAACCAACTGGGACCTCGCTTTAAAAGATTAGCGTGCATGTTTGGTTCCGCTGTGCAGTCAAAGAATTAGGGCTTTTTTCATTAAGACTTTTTTTTTTTTTAATGCTAATGTATGTTTGGGCACACTGGTAGTCGCTTGGTGAAAAGTTGTTTACTTCAGTTCCCTGGGAAAAGAAAGAGACGCAATTTATACTCTTCTCTGATTTTCTTGGAGTAAATATCCCATATAGTCCCTGACTGCAGATAAGGGAAGTGAAGCTAACATTGCAGATTCCCGCTAGCAGGCCCCTGAAATACTCTTTCGGATTTTTTTTTTTTTTTTTTTTAATGCCGAATACAAATTCTCAAAATTTTTGACTGTTCAATATGAAAAGGACAATGAACTAGATAGTCTTAATTTTATTTCATTTAGTCACTTTGTAAATCTTGCAAAGTAACAGTAAAGTGTTTCTGTGTGTTAACTTCCTGATACTCTAAAGAGAAAAACATCTAGGAGAATCTGGGTGGTTATATACAACTTTCAAAAACTCTTTTCTATGAATATGCAAGCTATGACTGAAAGTCTATGATTCATTTCAGTTTGATATTTTAAAATTGTCTTCAACACATTTTAAAACTGATTTCAAATTTAGACAGATGCTTGGTATTTGTTTATGAGTCAAAGATATAGTGTAAATTTATATTCTCTTTGATATTACAGCTTTATAGAAAAAAGGGCATAGACTATGTTTTGGAGATTTTCATAAGTTATTTTCTTATGTTTTCAAAGTACTTCTTTATCATATCACAATGCAATCACAAAGTACATATCAATATTTCCTCAAGATTAAATTGAAACTTTTTAAAGATAATTGAAAGTGTGAAATTTTTTAATTTTATTGCTATTTACCAAAATGATAGAAGTAAGTGAAAGGAGTACTGGGTTCAAACTGGAATTAGTGTTCACCCTAAATATTATGATCAACTGCATTGCTCTTACTGTGCATAAAATAAAACATGATACAATTCTCAGCATTTCCTTTTTTATTGATGCTTAGACTGTAACTGATTCTTCCATGTCATTTTTTTATTATGCAGTATAAAATTAGGTGCAATAGTTACTTTTATTGTAATGTTATGAAGGAAATACGCTAAGCTGCTGGACATAAAGCTTGAAGGTAACATTAGATAGTCAGATAATAAAACACTTTGATTTTAATCAGCCTTGTAAGAATGATTCTTATTATTCCATCCAAATCAAAGTGAAATTCGAAATTCGTAGGTTGAACAGAAAGTAGTGAATACTGTGTCCTCAAAATTGCTTTATGCGTTCATTTTTTATTAATAGGGTGTGAAACTGAACTGAACCAAGTTGATCATAAATGTTCAAATCAAATATTTCAAATAATTTTGAGCTTAAGTTGGAACAGTTGAATACCTACAATCTCTCGCTCTGTATTTTGAGACATAAGCATCCATACCATGTAATAGAAGATAATTTTTTCATCAATATCAATCAGGTATCATTGATATCATTTTGTGTCAGCAACACAGAAATAATTTTACAAAAGCCTAAGAAAAACAGACTTGAAATACCACAATTTTGGAAGCTATTAAAAGTCGTTGGAAAGGACATAGACTGTAGTAAATCCTTGTACATGCATATCATTATTTACTTAGGGAAAAGTAAGAACAGTAAACAAAAGAAGCTTCTAAAAGAGCAAAAACTTGCAAGTAAAAAATAAATGTATGGGTTGAGAGAACATTTATATTCCTATCATATTGACATAAAAATTGAAAAAGTATAGTTAGGGAAATTTTCATGAATCATTCCATGAATGGCTGCTCCCTGTATTTAGAAAATAGTGTATATAATCTTGGTTAAAGAAATTGAAAGTATGATAAATAGCAGGTGAAGCAATCCATGGAAAATAGATTAGAAAAAAAAAAAAAAGAAAGAGACTTCGGGGCTCACAGTCAGTTCTGTCATGGATGGAAGCTTTATAAACAGCTTATCAACTTGGATGAACACCTTATAAAAATGCACATTGATGCAATATCTGCATCAATAAGGTTTAATGTTTGAGTCCAGTGGCATTAAGCAGATGTGTTAACATAAATTCTGGTTTAATTAATGATAGGATTGTCAATCATAGCATACATAGGAAAAGAGATTCAGGGATGGATACCTATGTGTTAGTCTAAAAAGTATTCTTTCAAAATTATATATAAATAATACTATCAGATTCTAGTAGAGAAATTGCAATTTTCTAGATATTATACTCGGTAATATTTCAATAACTATTTTAAGTTTTTTCTAGTCACACAGGTGTTGCAAGAATATAGCTGTATCCTAAGCAAAAGATATGGCTTTAAGATCTCATTTTTGTAAATATGAATAAAGGTAAATCAGTGCGGATACTTGATGAAATAGCACAGCTTCACATTATTACCTGCACTACAGTGTTCTTGCCTGGAGAATCCAATGGATGGAGGGGCCTTGTGGGCTACAGTCTATGGGGTTGCAAAGAGTCAGACATGACTAAGCAACTAAGACACACTCATTTAAATGTCACTCTTCATTAACTTACAGGTTGATGCCTAAGTCTTAAATTTCTAGTAGTTGATACAGGAAGATGTTAAAAGCCTTTATAGGGATCAGAAAATATTAGCCATTTTTGTTCACTAAGGCCATGGCTTGAGACTGTCAGATCTGAGTTTGCGTTATTTCACTTTTATTTAGGTAACTGTGTGACTGTTGTTGAACTGAATAATCTTTCCACGTCTGAGGTTGTGATCGCTAAAATGAGGTCCAATCTACCTTTTTCACACGATTGTTGTGAAGAATAAGTAAAACAGAGAGTTTGCAGTAGCAGACAAAATGCAAGAGCTCAATGAACGACAGCCCATCATCACAAAAGCCCCCACGGCTCTGCTGGAACGCACAGATCCCTTTCTTTTCAAACTCTGAGCAATCCCAAGGGCTTCACAGCACATTTGAAATGTAAGTCGACTTTCTGACCTGACACACGAGGTCCTGTATCATCCTGTGCCCTCCTTATTTCTGAGTGCGCGCCACTCTTCCGATGTCATGCTCAAGGCCTGAAACAACCTTTCTCCAAACGTTTCTATTTTTCATTCCCTCACTTCATTCAAGTCCATGATCAATTCTGACTTCTTCAGAAAGACCTACTGGGCCACTCTCCCCCAAATGTGGGTCCCCGTGCTTTGCTTTCTTTGCATCAGATCTGTCAGTTACCTGTATTTCTTTGTATATATGGTACTTGCTATTGTCTTTATCCTTTTGTTACAATGTAAACCCTAACTGGGCAAGGAATTGTCTGACTTTTTCACTTGTTCTTGTCTGAAATAGCTTCTGGCACACAGTACGTGACCAATAAATATTTCTTGAATGAATGCAGTAATGAATTCCAATCTACTTTTCTTGGTCAAGTAATATAGAAGCAACCTTAACTTTGTTGAATATTAATAAGGAATTAAGGTATTTGTCAAATGAGGTTGGCACTGGGTAGTTCTGGGATACAATAATATTTTTCAAAATCTTTCTGTAAATTATAAGAGCTTGATATTTTACCTTGTTTGTACTTAATTATATCACTTCCTGCTGTGGGGAGGGGTAATGGTGTTACCCTGCTTGGTCGAAACACATCCTTTGATGATTGCAGTAGAAATTCTCATATGAATAAGTTCCCATGAAATGTGATGTGCAGGAAAACATTTGTGATGCATGGGAATTCTGCTTCACATGTTAGAAAACAATCTGGGAACAAATGCATTGTTAAGTTCGCAGGGCTACACAAAACCTTCAAGGTAGCTTCTTGTTCTTTTTTATGATATAAATAAGCATTAGATAGCAAAGACATTAAAAGGTGGGAGGCACGCTAGTGAGAGAAATGTAGGAAAGGATTATGCTGCTTTTTTTCCTTTTTTTTTGGTCACGTTGAGCAGCAGGTGGGCTCTTAGCAACCTGACCAGCATTGAACCCATGCCCCTTGCAGTGGACGCCCAGAGTCCTAACCACTGGACCGCCAGGCCAGTCCCATATGTGGCTTTTTACATGTCTAATTATGTCTATCTTCTTTATCTGTGTACCCATCCAACCATCCTTCCATCCACATATCTATCTATCGTCTATCTCCTGACTATTGTCTATCTCCTCCTCCAGGAAATTGTAATTTCACAATTACACTGGAGATCAGCGCCCCAATCACAGGTTAGATCCTTGGGACATGTTGGTACCTGTTTGTCTTCTCTTCCTGGAGAGCTCTGAGGATGGGAAGCTGCCTGGAGAGAAAGGGCAGGGCCAGAGAGAGGGCGCGAACTGGGCAAAATGCAGTTCCTACCCTTTGACAAGGCAACACTGCCTGATTTCCCAGAGGTTAAGTCACTGCAGCTGTAGATATTTTGCACAGAAGGGAGACGCTTCGGGAGCTGAAATCAGTCATTCAAAGACTGTGTGACACAGGCTAAGGAAAAGCAGGGACCTCTGGTCCTTAAGACATCTCCGAATCCCCCCGCATGAAATCCAGAACGAAGGGACAGATGTCAGACGCCTGTCATCACTCAGGACTCCGGCTGTGACGTTACGATAGTTCCAGTCCCTTATCTCTCACCTTTCCATCCCCACCCAGAAACCAGAGGTCCTGACGCAGAGAGTAAGTGGAAGAGGGAGGGAGACAGAGGCACCCTGGCCAAGGTGGGCATAACAAAGATCAGTGGAAATGTCCCTTAAAAACTGAATAAAATAAAGCTTTTTCATGATGTTTCTTTCACGTTGCAAACTAATCGATAAAGTAGATACATTAAAGTATCAAATCCATTTGGCATTTCATGTAGTTTGAATAATTTGAAATTCACCTTGCTAGTGTAAAGCATTAGCAGAATACAAAAAAGTAAATATGATTTATAGTTTTCTTAGGCCACTTGAAAGCATATTAAGATAGTTTGCACAACTTTATTTTATGCTATTTCTTTGTGCTTATTCATTTTAATATTTAAATTGTGATCTGTTCTTTGGGTTTTGCAGTGCTAAGTGGTTTATCTCAGCCAGACATAAGACTGGACATGGAAATGACCATATACATTCACGATGTACACATATACATTCACAGAGGTACAAATCTTTAGAATGTTTTGCCCTAAAAAAGGGAGTAGAGATGATATATGGAAATCTCATGTTTCTGTAATATTGCTTCATTTACATGCTAAAGAGAGTGAATGGTGTATGAAGTACATTTCACATTGTTTTCCAGTTGCTAAATATTTCTTCCTTATGTAAACTTTGGCAAGTTACTTAAAACATTGTCTTTTGGTAGCTCCATCTGTACAATGGTAACATTAAGGATATATACTTTATCACACTATTGGAGGAAGTAACCGAAATAATACATATAAAGAATTAACTGAGCTTAATGTATAGGAAACATGACATTTTAACTTGTGTGATTTTTTAAAATAATAATTATTATAATTATATGAAGTTAATCTTTAGGAATGCTCATAGATTCATCCTACTCTAGAAATATTATGGGCAAAAGAAGATGAAGTGGAAATGGGTGAAGATGGCTGCAAGCTACAAACTTCTGTTTATAAAATAAGCCATGAGAATGTAATGCACAGTATGTTGACTATAGTTAATAATACAAAAAAAAGGTGAGAAGAATATGAATTAATTTAGGACAATAATTAGCTTGCTGTTACTTCCTGCCGCTGCCCACTTTGACCCTTCCATGGTAATGTGCTGTTACTACCAAAGGAAAAATTAATTGCTCAAGTTATACATTCTGTATGAGATGTTCTGATTGAACATCCCTCCTCTGTGACATTTACTTGGAAAAAGATCTGCTAAATTAAGTAGTAACCGCACTTGGTGGTGACTTTTTCTAGGTTTATATGTTTTAGGGGGAAAAAAAACTGTGAAAAAAGAAAGGGTTGATTTTGCTCACTTTTGTAACAGATGGAGAAGTGAAATTATTTCTATGTTATGTTAATATTGGAACTACATGGAAAACAAAGTGAACGGGCTAAGGGCTCCAAGAGAAAGCTTTTATACCTTTTGTAGCATCTAAGTTCTGATACCCAGAGTTCTAATTTTATACTAAGAATTTAAAGTACAAAGCAGACTGTTCTCATCACCTCTGAAGATACAAAATGAAAAGCTGCAGCTTGACTTCTCTCTATATTCCCCTGTCCTTTCTCATTTAAAAAAAATAATAAAATAAAATAATGACATGTTGCCATATGTTCTCTGATGAGAACATTTTTATCATCTTTTTCTCTTCTATCTACTCTTAGGGCTCAGGCAAGTTCTAGGCAATTATCCAGCTCATACTGACACCTCAGTTTTCAGAAACTTCTTTCTCATCCCAGAAGATCTCTGCATTATTCTGGAAGCTTCCTTTGCAGAGCTAATTATCTAAGTTTAACTCTCTTTAAAACTTAACACATACCTGCACTTTGACAAATTCAATTTACATAGAATTTCATCTGATCACTCAAAAATATCAAGTTTCATTGACTATATAAATAAAATTAGAAGTTCATAAATCTTATAATATATTTATTCATACTCACCCATCACCATATATTGTTAAAATGATTTGTCCAAATAGCACAGTGTTTAAGAACAAACATTTCTCCCACTTTGTCAAGTATTCTACAGTCATGCTACTTTATCTTTTTAAGTAAATACTTGAAATTTGTCCTGAAGAACATGCTGGGAAAACATGTTAACTGTGCAAATCTTATGTCTTTCTCACACTTGTGTTCACTCATCCTCTGTAAATAAATAGCAAACATCAAAGATTTTATCCACTAGTATCATCTACTTAACAACTCCATGTTGAGTGCTGTGCAATGAAGCCTGATTGGCATCCTAACAAATGCTATATGTGTATCCTCGCCTGAAAAAGAATGCTGAGCAACACATGGAGGCTGAGTAACAGACTGACCTGTCTGGCCAGCCCGCAGGTGAGACAAGGTGCTGAGTTCACTTCCCTCTGTGCTGCGAAAAGGAGCCACTGCCTCTCACTGGTCTTCAGTTGTGCTCCTGGCCAAAACCAAGAAAGTATTCATGATGAGATTTGTATTTCAAATGTTTCTGGATATGCAAACAAAGCTGTTCCTTAAACCTCACTCCCTCTTTTTTTGTTTGTTTAATTGCAGTTGCATTTCCAGGTGTTGTTCTAAGTGTTGCTCTAAATGTTATCTCATTTAAATCTCTATCAGCAAAGGAAGGTACTGATATTATTCCTAGCATACTAAGAAGGAAACTGGGACAAAGAAAAACTGATTTGCCTAAAGTCATACACAAGATCAAGTTAGTTCTGGATTCCAAGGTTTAATCCATCATACCGTATTAGCTCCTATATCTGCATCACCTCCTTAGGTTATTTACCTGGGGCTTTTTCATTTAGTTACCGATGATTTGTTACTTTAAATGATATGGTAATATTTATAAGTACACATGGATAGAATAAAGAGATGATTAGTATTCTTTTTTTCAAAACATCCTTAGCCACTTTTATGTTATTATTACTGAAGCTGAGTTTCTATCAAAATTAAATGGCAAACACTCTTCTTTTCCTATTATTATTGTATATCATTCCTTATTGCTACTAATCAACCATAGAAATGGCACATTCAAAATATATGTGGGAACAGAAAGAACCTTGATTGTTTAAGGATATGCATTCTTAAATTATTGTCATATTAGACTAGCATAAAAATGCAGTAATGTTAATTTACTTAATATGATGTATTTTTCCCACTGCATATTAATGATCATCCACAAAGGGCATACAAATACATAATTGTGTATATGTTGTCATGAGTAGCAGGTATGTAATGAGCAAAAGAAAGAAAGAAAATTAGGCAAGAATATGAAAAAGCACTCAATTCATATTGGCAAATTCAGAGAAACTACTCTTCATTTGCATTGCTTCTTGTCACATCCCCCTGCTCCTTTCTTTGCTGTTTTTTTTTCTTTTTTCTATGTGAGCATTTTCTGTATCTTTTAAAACTTATAATAGAATGTGTTTGATTTTTTTCATAATTTAATCCTCAACCAGAGAGAAGGGATTTGCTATTTTTAAGCAATGACTTTTGAGGTTCACAGAGACAGAGAACTGAACCCAAGCCTCACAGGATTGTTGAATTATCCTGATGTGTTTGGGTAGCACAAAGAAAGCTTTCATAAATAAACACACATGGTCCCCTGATGCATTTTTCAGCAAAATGATCTCTGCCCTAGGAACAAAAGAAAGATAATAAGCCTGACATGTTCTTTTAATTCTCCTCTTCTGATATCAGAGTTCATGGTCTGTATTATAACCAAGAATGTAGTTCTCCTTGATTAAAGGAGACAGCAACTGACCAAGGGATGACCTGAAATGCCGAGATAATAGCCACCATCACTACTGAGCACCAAGTCATCTACTGATTTCTCTAGCACATACCCACTTCACTCAGGATGAAAACAAAATAGAAGTTTCCATTTTATCTACAGTGACTATTCTCCATGTTCTCTTTCTACTCTCCTTATGGAAAGAAAGTAACCTAAAATCCTTCTTCTTAATGTTTTTCGAGTAAATATTAAAGCATGGTGGGCAGTTATTAACATTGAATCATTACTGAATCATTGCCAAGGAGTTAAAATGCCTGTTTCTATTGATGAAATAAAGATTGACTGATCTGGTAAAGGCAAAGTAGATATGACATCCATAGAATCTGTCCCGGGAGGGGGTGCATTCTACCCACTTTTGGGGTTGGATGGGTAGAATTAAATAGAAGACTGACTATGGGCCCTTCTGTATTTTTGTGCCAAAGCAAAGATGATCATTATTGGCTCAGAGAAAGAGAATATAATTGAATATGTATGAGGAAGTGGCACCAACCCACACAGAATTTTATATTACGTTAAAATCCTAAATTTTTCGTGTGATTTTCAGCTTTTTAAAATGTTTGGTTTGCAACATTAATAAAAACTACCAGAGCTATTAAAATGCAGAGACAACTAGAACTAGAAGTCATTTCTTAGGCTTCTATGAGTGAGCCAACTTAGTGTATTTAACATTCGGGTGGCAGAAGGGTTTCCGCCCTTGTAAATCATTTGCTGCCTTATAATGTATTCTTTTTCCTAATTAAATTGATTGCACAAAGCTTGTGGAACCTTGGGATTTGAACTCAAAAATTCTTGCAGGGGCAGAGCAATTCATTTCCATGCTGAGTCTTCTTTTGCCACATGCCTTACACTTCTAATAGCCAAATGTTACTTTTTGTGGCAGGTATGCTAATCCCTGAGGCAGGTTGCAGCTCATAGTTTCCCTTCCTTAATCACTTCCATTGACTTTCATACTGTTTGTAACATTAAATTAATCAGAGTATTCCATCATGACCTCTAATTGCTTTTCTGAAAGGTAGGATACTTAAATGTATCAAATATGTTAAACATGGCATCAATCCCACTGAGACACTGGGAATCTCAGCAACATCAAACCTTTATAAAGCAACCCAAGGAACATCTCTTCTTCTAGACAGTCCCTTTATTCAAGCAGAAATGATCTGAGATGTGGCTTTTACAATTAACTTTTGACTTAAGACATTGCCCCAGGTGAAAGAGGATCAGAACAAGTGAGAGAGGATCAGAATAACAGTGAATTTTAAAATAACATACCTGTACTGCTTTGCATTAGTGATAAAAGAGTCAAGCAATACTGGTTTGGAATACGCAAGTATTTAGTAGGTATTCTTTGGGGAAAGGGGCTATGTAGTTAACATTGTTAATCTTTTCAAAAGTTAAATCCCATACAGTTAAACCACTATTAAACTACTTGTAAGACACAATGACACTTAAGTCCCCAAAGTGTCATTCACTACTACAAGTAGGAGGAAAATGTGGAAATGCATATTTTAAAAGATTTTGCTACTTAGTAATTATTTTCTTCAAAAGCTCCATTTGAATAATACTATTAAAATGCGATAGCTACATGATCCCTATATTGTTACTTTTTTTAGGATGATTTGGTTCTAGTTTACTTGGGGTCATGCAGTGAAAAATAATTGTTGTTGTTTAGTCGCTAACTCATGTCCAACTCTTCTGCGACCCTTCTGTAGCCCACCACGCTCCTCTATCCGTGGGATTTCCAAGGCAAGAATACTGGGGTAGGTTGCCGTTTCCTTCTCTAGCGGATCTTCCCAACCTAGGGATCAATCCTGCATCTCCTACATTGACAGGTGAATTCCCTACCACTGAGCCACCAGGGAAGCCCAGCAATGAAAAATACCATCATATACAGACATATATACACATATACATACTATAGCAACTCATAGTAACATACATTGTGAGGGGCAGAAGCCACACCATAAGACAGTGAGAATCCATTCTGCTGTTCTCATCCTTGGTTCTTTCTAATGACATATAGACAGCATATTTATTCAATTTTTCCTTTTACATCCCAATCAGCAAGTATTTATTGAGCACTGATTACATGCCAAAGTGCTTTAAAGTCAGAGAGAATGGCACAAGGTCTCTTAAGAACCCAAATACACTCTACACAAGAGAGGGCCATGCAGCTCCAGTTCTCATAATCTCAAAGCAGTGCCCAGGAGGGGCTAGGGCAGGGGGATGTGGCAAGGCAACTTTCTCTAAGCAGGTGACATTTGAACTGGGTTTGAAAAAGATTGGTAAGGAGGTGGTTGTTTATATGATTTTTGTGGATCATGTGAACACATGTCCCTACAACACAGTGGGGTTTCTTCAGATGTTAGAAACTTCTGGTGATAGCCTCTAGCTTGCAGGTACCTAAGCACTGCCTCAAAGCTAGTACATCAGTAGTGAATGTGTAGTGCAAATGCAAATACTAGGTAGAGAGTCTAACTATGCAGCAGAGAGGGAACACGGTTGCATAGCTCTGCAGGTGCTATTTATTTGCCATCAATGTTGCAATAGAACTTGACTCATGTGGCAACTCTGGCCACAAATGTCTCTCTCCCAAGAACGCTGTGAATATACTCTATTTTTTAAACAATTTTAGATTTATGTTTGTTATATTACTTTTAGATTTACATTTTATTTTTTGAGTATTAATTACCTATGTTTTAGGACTTTCCTGGTGGCTCAGATGGTAAAGTATATGCCTACAATGAGGGAGACCTGGGTTTGATCCCTGGGTTGGGAAGATCCTCTGGAGAAGGAAATGGTAACCCACTCCAGTACTCTTGCCTGGAGAATCCATGGACGGAGGAGCCTGGTTGGCTATAGTCCATGGGGTCGCAAAGAGTCGGACACGACTGAGCAACTTCACTTTCCCTTTCCCTTTACCTATGTGTTTAACACAAATTATTTCTTTGTAAGTAGTAAACTATAATAAACATTGTGTGAGTTTAGCTTTTTAAAACTTTTATTGGAATATAGTTGCTTTACAAGGCTGTGTTAGTTTCTACCATACAGCAAAGTGAATCGGCCACACATGCTACATGTTAGATTTACATTTGTGTTGATAGTACAGGCTTCCTATGTACCACACCCACTTCTCCCCAGTATTAACATTTTACATTAGTTCAGCACACTTATTACAGTTAATCAACAAAAAATTGACATATGATTATTAAAGTCAACAAATGAGTCAAATTTCCTTAAATATTACCTAATGTCTCCTTTGTTCCAGGGTCCTACACCGGATACAACACACTTTGTTTTCACCGCTCCTGAGACTCCTCTTGGCTGTGATTGTCTCCTAGGCTCTCATTGCTTTTGATGATCTAGACTGTTCTGAGTATCTTTGGTCAAGTACCTTGCAGAACATCACTCTAATTTGACTAATGTTTTCCTGCATTAGACTGGGGTGGTGGATTTTGGGGGGAGATCACAGAGGCGCTATTTTCATGGTATCAAATCAAGGGTACATACTGTCAACATTTTTTTGTGCTACTGATGTTGACCTTGATTGCTTTGATTGGTTAACGTAGTGTCTGTCAGCTTTCTCCACTGTTAAGTCACTATTTTTTTCTCCCTTTTCATACTTTTTCTCCCTTTTCAACTTCCTTCACTTTTAGGAAGGAAGTTCCTATGTGTAGCCCACACTTAGGACATGGGGAATTATGCTTTCTGACATTGAGGGCAGAAGAAGTGCATATTTCTAGGGATTGTTTTGCAGGAGAGATAGGTGTGTTCTCCTGACATTTATGTATCTACTCAGTTATTTATATCAATATATACTCATGAGCATTTACTTTATATTTTGGGTTATAATCTAATATTACTTTATTTGTCACTCACACTGTTCCAGCGTTGGCCATTTGGAGTTCTGGCATTTAGCTTTGGTGTCCTTATGACGCTCCTGCCCCCTGCTCTGAGTATGTGTCTGTTTGTAGTACGTCTCTCACTTTCTGGCACGATAAGGTGCTCTAGGTTTACCTTATACGTTTCCTGCTTTACTCTCAGAAGCAATCATTTCTCCAAAGTCTTCTGGTGAATGATACTAGAAACCAAGATTTGGACAATAAGAGTGTTTATTGTTACTGAGATAATGGTTTTTCTTTTCTTTTTTGTTTTTTTCCTTTTAGGCTCTTATCTGTAAGAGCAGGGAAATATACACGTGTTTATGGCCATGTGTGGATTCATGTATCTTACTCATACCATAACAATTTCCATATGCAACCATCTGTATTAAGCAAAGTTGTTCAGTCACTCAGTTGTGTCTTACTCTTTGCAACCTCATGGATTGCAGCACGTCAGGCTTCCCTGTCCGCCGTCACCTCCTGGAGCATGCTCAAACTCATATATTAATCAAAATGTGAGCTCATGTCTTTGTTTCCAATATTAATCCATTAGCTAGTGGGTCATTGTAGCCTTCTATACTTGCTTATATCTAAACTGTGCTCCGACAGTGAGAAACCTGGTTTCTAGTAACTGCCATTCATTTACTTAATTATTCAGTTCTAACAAAGATCTACAGCAGTAGCAGAATTGTTAACAAGTACCCCTGTGGGATGAAACTTTGTATGCATGTGTTCTGCTGTGGTTAAACAGAGTATTCTGTGAATGCCAATTTGATTGCATGACATTGATGGTCAGGTACTTATATCATTACAAATCTTCTGCCTGCTTGAACTGTCAGTTACTGAGAGAGGGTGTTGAAGTCTCAAACTAAAGGATGGATTTGTTTATCCTTTAAGTTCTTTAAGTTTTTGCCTCATGTGTTGTTGCTCTTTTGTGAGATATACACAATGAGGACTGTTAAATTGACTCTCTCCACTGTGATCTACTGGGGCTTCTCTGGTAGCTCAGCTGATAATTTACCTGCAATGCAGGAGACCCGGGTTCCATTCCTGGGTTGGGAAGATACTCTGGAGACAGAAATGGCAACCCACTCCAGTATTCTTGCCTGGAGAATTCCATGGACAGAGGAGCCTGGCGGGCTACTGTTCATGATGTCGCAAAGAGTCAGACACGACTTAGCAACTAAACCACCACCAAAACATTGCTATCTATGTCTGTCTATAATCTACATGATATTCTTCATTATAAATGATAATTTTCTCCTCCCTAAAGACCACTCTTTATGAAATTTATATACTTACTCGTTTTTTTTTAATATTAACATAGTACATTTTCCCCATCCTTTTACTTTTAACTTATTTGAATCTTTACATTAAAAGTGGATTCCATATATCCAACACATAGTGAGTTATTTTTATATCCAGTCTTACAATCTTTTTTTTTTAATGATTATACCATTCATATTTAAAGTGATATTATATATACATGGGATTCTGAGCCCTGGTGTCTCAGTTGGTAAAGAATCTACGTACAATGCAGGAGATCTGAGTTCGATCCCTGTGTGGGGAAGATGCCCTGGAGCAGGGAATGGCAACTCATTCTAGTCTTCTTGCCTGGAGAATTCCAGGGACAGAGGAGCCTGGAGGGCTACAGTTCATGGGGTTGCAAAGGTTCAGACACAACTTAACCCATCTAGTATTAATACTTTCTTACTTTATATATAAATATATATATAGCTTCAAATCCCCCTAGTGTCCTTCTCTTTGTCTCCTTACATGAGGTCCCTGCCTTGTGATTATTTCATTAATGCTTAAGTGCTCGTTCACTAAACTGTATTTGACTCTTTGCGACCCCATAGGCTGTAGCCTGCCAGGCTCCTCTGTTCATGGGATTTCCAAGGCAAGAATACTGGACTGAGTTGCCATTTTCTTCTCCAATTTCATTTATAACCCACTCATTTACTGGAGCTCTGATGATATGGCAATACTGTGGGGGGAGGGAAAGCATTCTATAACATCATGGTTATATCTCAGTTTATGGTTAATTTCGTTTACTGCCTCTCTGTCCCTGTGCTTTGCCCTTCACAAGTATTTCTTAGCTCCCCCAGCCCTAAAGTGAGGCAGGGAGGAGTGGGAGCTAGACTCAGATAAATGCCCTTGTCTCTAGGTAGCTGTGTCTCTGCTGAGGTCTTTTTCCTTGGAGGGTAGGCCACAGCGATATCATTCCATAGGCCCGCCAAGAATATCCTGGACGTATTTTCACAATGGTTATTTTTCTTTTCCTACTGCTATAAATACAAGGAACCTTCTCTATGACCTTCTCTTTCCTTCCTTCTTTATCATCTTCCCTCCTTTCTCTCTTCTCTATTTTCTTTCCTTTTGTGGGGGGAGGCAGAGGCTCTTTTTCTTAAAAGCTGCTGGAATTCCAGAGAGGGGGGGTCCACCAAACACTGAAGCTTTTAGGAGTTTCTTGCTCTCGTGCCAGTCCACACTCCGTCTCCAGCAACTGGTTCAAATGACCAATTAACGACTCCAGGAGCTGAGACCGACTGGATTCACCTGTCTTTCCAAAGTTGAGTGTGGGCATTTTGCCCTGCAATAGTGAACTACACTATCGATTCTCTGAAAGGTTTAAGAAGTCAGTTTCAGTTTGAATTTCACAGCACAAACTGGGGGTGACATCTTCTAAGCTCCTTACCCACTGTTGCACTCCCCCAGATTTGCAAGGCAGAGGGAAAGCATGAAGACAAGCCCACGAGCTGGACAAGGCAGAAAGGAGTACAAAGGTGGCACTGTCCGGAGACAAGAAGAAAAATAAAAGACACCAGTCAGTGTCTCTCCATGGGGTTTATCCCAGTGACCTCTGACCTCCAGAGCAGTGCCTTAAGCTTAACAACATGACTTCCTTCATATCAAGTGTGGGTGCTTTTCACAGAGCTACTTCTGTGCTGGGCCCCAGGGTGAGGTTTTTTCTGTGCTGGCTCTTTGTTGCTGCATTGACTTTCTCTCATTGCTGAGAGTGGGGGCGACTGTTCAGTTGCAGTACCCGGCTTCTCATAGCTTCCCTTGTCCTGGAACACAGGCTCCGGGGTACACCGGCTTCAGGAGCTGTGACATACCAGCTCAATTGCTGCATGGCATGTGGGATCCACCCAGACCAGGGACCAAACCCCTGTCCCCTGCATTGGCAAGTGGATTCTTTACCACTGGATCACCAGGCAGGTCCAAGGGCAAGCCTTTTAAGAGCAGTTTCTCAATTCGCTCTTGGGTATGGCCATCGCGAGTCCCCAGCTGTGCTGGTTCTTCAAGTTGGGTGTTTTGGGGGGCTCATGTCTCGCGTGTCACAATGGGTGCCCAACCCACTCAGGAAGTTGGGTGCTCCTTTGGGGGGTTAGAGCCATTCACTTCTCTGGGAGAAGCTGCAGTTTGGAGTTTCCTCCTGACTGTGGGTTGCCTTCTCCTTACAGTTGTGTTGTAATTCGAAATTGTTTGTGGCCCTTCTGAATTCCAGAAAGTGGGCAGCAAATCTTTCTTAAAGGCTCAGAGGGTAAATATTTTAGCCTTGCTCTGCATATAGTGTTTATTGTAACTTCTCAACGTTTGCTTTTATAGAGTAAAACAGTCACAGATGATACATAAATTAGTGGCACGACTATGTTCCCATAAAAATATTATTTGTAAAATCAGGCAGCAAGCCCACAGGCCCTAGTTTTCTAACCCTTGTTTTAAGATATTCTTTGCAGATCCAATCCAATTACAGCTCTATGTTAGTACTTTAGTGTTTTGAGTAATGATTTTTTTTTCCCAGTGTTCTATGAATTAAGCAATCTGGTGTGGAATTTGCCTGGATTATGCATGAAGAACAGCTTTTATATAGATTCTACCATATATTGGCAAGTAATTATAGTTTCCTACTTCAGTTTATTCACGTGAAAAAAATCAAATATAGCAATATGTCTATGAAAAAGGAAGACAGAGTTGAGGAAAACAAATGAAATTGTCATACCTTCCCTATGCCTATTTTAGTACTTTGTAGGAGTTCATTAAATATGCCTGCTTTATACACTTGGTCAAGTTTTGAAGATCAAATTAGAAAATGTATCTGAAAATATATAGTACATGATGTGATACTTGATGTTTAAGGGTTGTTATAAACACAAATAGTAAACATATTTTCTTCTTTATAGCCAGGTAAATATTTTCTAGGGCTTCCCTGGTGGCTCATTGGTAAAGAATCCTCCTCCCAATGCAAGACAAGCGGGTTCCAACCCTGGTTTGGGGAGATTCCCTGGAGAAGGAAATGGCAACCTGCTCTAGCATCCTTGCCTGGAGAAGCCCATGCACAGAGGACCCTGAAGGGCTACAGAGCACAGAGTCGCAAAGAGTCAGACATGAACTAGTAATTGAACAAAATATTATCTAAGTTTCTAATTGGACATATTCCTGTGGATTGAACACTATCTGATCAATTAAGCCATTGATCAGTGATTACTTTTTTATCCCTTGTCCTCTGCTGTTAAAGGAGGTGCTTTAGCTTAGGTTAAAGGAGATGCTTATAGCATACTTTTTGTTATTCAGCTCTGTTTTAACCTGCATGCTTCAGAGAAGATTGTATGACTTTGAAATAACCTAGATTTTCAGCATTTAACTCTACAATTCATCCATAATTTCTCCCAATGCAGCCATTCCTTTGAATGGACACTTTTCCTAAAGTGATTATCATATACAGTACTTCTCATAAGATACAGATCTTGTTTAAGTAGTGGCCATCCCTGTCATTTCTTTAAAACAGAAGCCTGTAGATCATTTCTTCTTATATAATTTAACAGTGAAGTGGGTTTAATGCTTTGCTTAAGAATTATGGAAAATTCTTTAAAACACGAATTTGTCAGGGTGGAACTATAATATCTTTATGGGCAATATTATTTTGAAACATAGTCCAGTGTGGATCAGCCTTCTTGATTTCAAAATTAATACCAGCAGAGTATATTCTGAAATAGTTTTAAAGCACTAGCCTCTCCACCCACAGTCACTTTTTGAGAAACTTGTAAGTGCAGAGAGAAGCACGTTTAGAAAACGAACTAAATGCAAGTCACTTCATTTGTAAAGTCCCATAGTGACACTTTACAGAACATAGAAAGATGGAGTGGTCACTTATCTTTTTATCTCTAGTTAGCTTAGATTTTAAAATTCTTATCTGTTACTCCTCTCTGAATTGATCCTAATTTATCATACCAGAAAGTTATCTCTTTAATAATCACAAAGCATAGTACAGAGTTGCCTGCTTAATAGGTCATCAATGAAATCATAAATTAGACTCTTAAGATAGGTATAAATTATCTTTACAAAATTTACTTATCCAAAAAGAGAAATAGTTAGAGTTGGGCTGAGAGAAATGATTGCTCTTTTGGGGTCATAACAGCTTCCTATTTCAAGTTAATAAGAATTAAATGAACTGCTGCAGCCTGCATGCTACTGTGCATTTATATTGCATGACTTTGCATAAATGTTATTTTTATATGGTCTCACGTCAAACATGGGAACAAATGCCAAGCAGGTGAAAGAGCTCCTGTGACTTCTTCTAAGTTAAAGATTTGGATTTGACAAATGTCAAAATAAACTTAAGCAGCAAACTGACTAAAATCACAAGCCAAAGAGAATTTTCAACAGTATACAATTTATTCTTTGAATCTCTCGGCTTTCTTGAAGCTGATAAAATAATACAATGTCTTCTGTTTTTTAATTGAAGGCTCGAACCAATGTTTGGAGAGCTTAAATTTCACTGTTAACCTACAAAAGATTATTAGTATTGTACCTTAAGGTATCAATTCTGGTGAGACACCCTCACTAACATATATATATATCTTCTGAAAAGAACTATCACAAAATCTGCTTCATTCAGAAGTATCAGTAAAATACCATAAGACAGAATTTCAAGTTTGTTGTTAAGATCCAGATGCATTTTTTTCCTTGAATTTATGTCCTAACCTTGCACTTGCAAAGTATCATTTATAGGTCTGAGTATGTGCCTACTGAAGTTTGATTTTTATCACTCTACGTAAGTCAAAATGTTTAAAGTAATTGAAGGAATTAAGTATATAAGAATTATTGGAAGATTTGATTTACAATAGTCTAGTAGAACATTTTCTAGGAGAGGTTTCAGGAAATGAAGAGAGTCATCAAACTAGCAGGAAAATGCCCATGATCATAGATGCCTATAGCAGAGGACAGGAAATTTGCAGGAAAAAATTATTAAAGCCTGAAGTGTTGACAGTATATTACTTCCTCAGAAACCTGTGGGTCCTGCCCACCCTGGATGGAATAATTGCCTTTATTTTTCTCTTTCGTTTTCCAGGTCTCACACAAATACTTCTTATCAGTAGATTTAAACCTGAAATAATGCAGACTCGGGGGAGGTTCAGCACATTTCTCACATCAGACACAGTTTGGCCAGAATCAGACAGAAAAATAGAAACCTGCCTTTTCTACAGGTAGGTGTTTCATACAAGAAATGATAACCTTAAAACTCTGTTAGCGTGCTGGAGGAGTCAAGGCCTGAAAAATTATTACTAACTCTCAATTTCATTCTTAGATTTTAGAAAGTCAGATTTGCAGAAATACAAGGAAACTTCAGACAATAAAAGGAACTGCCTGTAACAGCAGACAGGGAAATTATCAGGGAAACACTAGGAGAGCTACATCGCTTCAGGTCTTCCAAAGCCCAAGCCTACACCTGAAAACTCTGCAGGAGACACAAATGGTTTCTGCTTCTGTTCTGCCTTCCAAACTGGCTTTGCTTTTCTCCTTTTCAAAGTTTCCCCTTGATGAACCCTCAACCAGAAATTTGCTCTCAGTGTTTCCTGTCCATAATTCAGCAAGGGTCGGAAGATGGTGGTGATGATTGATAGTTGAAATAGATAGTTTTCCCCAGTTCTTACTCACTCACATCCAAACTCTCATCAAGTTCTGTGGATTCTGCTTGTTATACAGATCTCAAATGTATTTACTTATCTCCACCTTTGTCCTTATCCTCCTGTTGTGTGCGTGTGTGTGTGTGTGTGAGTGTGTGTGCTCACTCACTTGCGTCTGACACTTTATGACCCTATGGACTGTGTAGGATGCCAGCATCTCTGTCCATCAGATTTCCTAGAGAAGAATCCTGGACTGGGTTGCCAATTCCTCCTCCAGTGGAGCTTCCTAACCTAGGAACAGAATGCATGTCTCTTGTGTTTCCTACAATAGCAGGCAGATGTTTTTTTTTACTACTGAGCCACCTCGGAAGTCCCTATCTTCCTGTTACATGCCATCATTCTTTCTCACCTGGACTATCACAATGATAATTAACTGGTCTCTTCAGTTAAGCTGCTAAGTGGTGTCTGACTCTTTGTGACCCCAGGGAATGCAGCCCGCCAGGCATCCCTGTCCATCACCAACTCCTGGAGTTTACTCAAACCCATCTCCATTGAGTCGGGGATGCCATCCAACCATTTCATCCTCTGTCATCCCCTTCTTATCCTGCCTTCAGACTTTACCAGCATCAGGGTCTTTTCCGGTTAGTCAGTTCTTCGCATCGTGTGGCCAAAGTATTGGCGTTTCAGCTTCAGCATCAGTCCTTCCAATGAATATTCAGGACTGATTTCCTTTAGGATGGACTGGTTGGATCTCCTTGCTTTCTAAGGGACTCCCAAGAGTCTTCTCCAATACCACAGTTGAAGCATCAATTCTTCAGCGCTCAGTTTTCTTTATAATCCAAGTCTCACATCCATACACGACTATTGGAAAAACCATAGCTTTGACTAGACGGAAATTTGTTGGTAAAGTAATGCTTCTGCTTTTTAATATGCTGTCTAGGTTGGTCATCGCTTTTCTTCCAAGGAGCAAGTGTCTTTTAATTTCATGGCTGCGGTCACCATCTGCAGTGATTTTGGAGCCCCCTCCAAAAAGAAAATAATAATAAAGTCTGTCACTGTTTCCATTGTTTCCCCATCTATTTGCCATGAAGTGATGGGGCTGAATGCCATGAACTTTGTTTTCTGAATGTTGAGTTTTAAGCCAACTTTTCATTCTCTTCTTTCACATTCATCAAGAGGCTCTTTAGTTCTTCTTCGCTTTCTGCCAAAAGGGTGGTGTCAACTGCATATCTGAGGTTATTGATATTTCTCCCAGCAATCTTGTTTCCAGGTTGTGTTTCATCCAGCCTGGCATTTCGCATGATGTACTCTGCATATAAGTTAAATAAGCAGATGACAATATACAGATGACGTACTCCTTTCCTGATCTGCAAGCAGTCTGTTTGTTCCATGTCCAGTTCTAACTGTTACTTTTTGACCTGCATACAGATTTCTCAGGAGGAAGGTCAAGGGAGTCTGCTATTCCCATCTCTTTAAGAATTTTCCACAGTTTGTTGTGGATCCACACAGTCAAAAGCTTTGGTGTAGTCAATAAAGCAGAAGTACTTGTTTTTTTCTGGAATTCTTGCTTTTTTGATGATCCAGCAAATATTGGCTTGCTGGAATATTGAGTGCACCACTTTCACAGCATCATCTTTTAGGATTTGAAATAGCTCAATTGGAGTTCCATCACCTCCACTAGCTTTGTTCCTAGTGATGCTTCCTAAGGCCCACTTGACTTGGCATTCCAAGATGTCTGGCTCTAGGTGAGTGATCACACCATCGTGGTTATCTGGGTCATGAAGATCTTTTTTGTATAGTTCTTCTGTGTATTCTTGATAACTCTTCTTAATATCTTCTGCTTCTGTTGGGTCCATACCATTTCTGTCCTTTATTGAGCCCATCTTTGCATGAAATATTCCTTTTGTATCTCTAATTTTCTTGAAGAGATCTCTAGTCTTTTCCATTCTGTTGTTTTCCTCTATTTCTTTGCATTGATCGCTGAGGAAAGCTTTCTTATCTCTCCTTGCTATTCTTTGTAACTCTGCATTCAAATGGGTATATCTTTCCTTTTCTCCTTTGCCTTTAGCTTCTCTTCTTTTCTCAGATCTTTGTAAGGCCTCATAAGACAAACATTTTGCTTTTTTGTATTTCATTTTCTTGGGGATGGTCTTGATCACTGCCTCCTGTGCAAAGTCAGGAGCCTCCATCCATAGTTCTTCAGACACTCTGTCAGATCGAATCCCTTGAATCTATTAGTCACTTCCACTGTATAATCATAAGGGCTTTGATTTAGTTCATACCTGAATGGTCTAGTGGTTTTCCCTACTTTCTTCAATTTAAGTCTGAATTTGGCAATAAGGAGTTCATGATCTGAGCCACAGTCAGCTCCCAGTCTTATTTTTGCTGACTGTATAGAGCTTGTGCATCTTTGACTGCAAAGAATATAATAAATCTGATTTTAGTATTGACCATCTAGTGATGTCCATGTTTAGAGTCCTCACTTGTGTTGCTGGAAGTGGATGTTTGCTATGACCAGTGCATTCTCTTAGCAAAACTCTTTTAGTCTTTGCCCTGCTTCATTCTGTACTCCAAGGCCAAATTTGGCTGTTACTCCAGGTTGATCTTGACTTCCTACTTTTGCATTCCAGTTCCCTATAATGAAGAGGACATCTATTTGGGGGTGTTAGTTCTAGAAATTTTTGTAGGTCTTCATAGAACTGTTCAACTTCAGCTTCTTCAGCATTATTGGTCCACAACCTCATCTAATCTGTGACTCTGAAGATTCTGTGTACAGACTCAAAAACTACCTTTTCTTTTAATTCTTCTGGAGAATGTTGTTCATATCTTTTCACAGCAAAGGTTAACTATTTATTACCAGTCAAGTGATATCTCATTGTCAGAAATAATGTGATGTCAAGGTGTATCACTATGACATTTATTCCATATCAATAAGGAATTGATACACACAAGTTCAAATGGATAACCAAAGAATAACATGACTGATTTACCATATTTAGACAATATTTATTTCAACATAAAAGTATGTAACTCAAAATATTCTTGTAGTCATTCCTTCACTCAGCATATATTTTAATTATTATTTGTTGTTGTTCAGTCATTCAGTTGTGTCCGACTCTGTGACTCCATGGACTGCAGAATGCCAGGTTTCCCTGTTCTCCAACATCTCTGAAGCTTGCTGAAACTCATGCCCATTGAGTCTGTGATGCCACCTCTGTCATCTGCTTCTCCTCCTGCCTTCAATCTTTCCCAGCATCAGGGTCTTTTCTAATGGGTCTGCCCTTTGCATCAGGTGGCCAAAGTATTGGAGTTCCAGCTTCAGCATCAGTCCTTCTAATGAATATTCAGGACTCATTTCCATTAGGATTGCCTGGTTTGATTTCTTTGCAGTCCAAGGGACTCTCAAGGGTCTTCTCCAGCACCACAGCTCAAAAGCATCAATTCTTTGGTGCTCAGCTTTCTTTATAGTCCATCTCTCACATCTGTACATGACTACTGGAAAAACCAACACTTTGACTAGATGGACCTTTGTTGGAAAAGTAGTGTCTCTGGTTTTTAATACTCTGTCTAGTTTTGTCATAGCTTTTCTTCCAAGTGGCAAGCGGCTTTTAATTTCATGGTGGCAATCATCATCAGAAGTGACTTTGGAGCCCAAGAATATAAAGTTTCTCACTGTTTTCATTGTTTCCCCATTTATTTGCCATGAAGTGATGGCTTTTAAATTAAACTTTTAAATTCCTACCTTTCTTTATCTTGGTAATTTTTAAATAGCTTTTTAAATAAAGTTTTAAAACAAAAGTGTATTTACTCATTGGCACTAGAAACACATTTCCAGGACTTTATGTGAAAGATGTAAATGTACTGTATGAAATGATATGAATGTGTATAAAAAGTATATGCTCATATTTATTTACAGATTTTATGCATTGCTATATTATCAATTCTATCTATATGGTATGACACCATACCTCTGGGTAACTTGTCAGTATTCTTTCCACTACTCATATTCAGTATAATACTCACACATTATGTAAGTGTAATTTATTATTCAACTACACATCTTATTTCTTTGCTTTTTCCTTTCTGTCTCTGATGATTAATTTTGTGTATCACCTTGAGGAGACTATGTTATTCAATTGTTGTATCAGAGCTGAGAGTAAGTTGTTGCCAGGAAGACATTTTTCAGATGTGATTAACATTTACATCAGTAGACTCTGCATAAAGCAGATTGTTAAGTCACTTCAGTTGTGTCTGACTCTGCAACCCCATGGACTATAGCCCATGTGACTCCTCTGTCCATGGGATTTCCCCAGGCGAGAATACTGGAGTGGGTTACCTTTTCCTACTCCATAGGATCTTCCCGACCCAGTCTCTTATGTCTCCTGCATTGGTAGGTGGTTTCTTTACCACTAATCCAATTTAATCCAGTCTGTTGCAGGTCTTAAGGACAAAGACTGAAGTTACCCAAAGAAAGGATTTGGACTCAAGATTGAGACATCAACTGTGACCCGAATGCTAGCCTACCAGAGCTGTCCTACAGATTTTGAACTTGTCAAAGCCCAAGTTCCTTAAAACAAATCTATTTGTCTATCTACCTATTATCTCATATTGATTCCATTTCTCTGGAGTACTTAACTAGTACAATGCTTTTTAAGATTTCAAATGTACTTCTTAGTTGGGGCATGATGAAAAATTCAAGAATAAAAGCAGAGCTAGTTCATGAAGGATAAATGTTACATTGAAAACTTTTGAGGAGTTTCTCTAGAGCTGCTCTAAGTTACAATGAGATAATTTTGATAAGTGTATTTAGCTTTTAGAACTATTATTTCAACTGTACTCTACAAAATGTGCTGCATTTTTAAAGGTAGATATCTGGAAGGTGAATCTCTTAGAAAAGAGTTGATGGTGTTTATCACAGGAAAGTTATACAGTGGTTTCAGAAAAATAGGATGTCTAAATTTCCTTTTTATTTCGGAAACAATTATTTACATTGACAGGATTCAAGGTATGATCCTGAGAGTGGGTGGGTAAAGAAGAGAGGATGAATCATCCATATCAAGCTTGTAGATATTTATACTGAAGGTAAGATTTGGATAGAGAGAAAGATGTGATGATAAATGTGGGGATATGACCAGAGAGATGGTAGACAACGGTGATAGGAAGGGTGAGAGTTTCTGGTATCAAGCAGTGTTACAGGGAATAAGCAGTGTATGTTATAGAAGACACATACCTCAGGGACAAGGCAGGCAGTGGGAAGCATTTTTGAACAGCTTGATAATTTAGTTGCTTTTTTTATGAAACAAAGATTAAAAGGAGACTGTGAACTCTATTGATGATTTAAATATTCCCAATCTTGGGTCATCATTATTGATAACAGGAGTATGAGTTTCAGAATTAAAAGTGTTAGTCACTCAGTCATGTCCAACTCTTTGTGACTCCATGGACTGTGGCCTGCCAGGCTGCTCCTCCATCCATGGGATTCTCCAGTCAAGAATACTGGAGTGGGTTGCCATTTCCTTCTCCAGGGGATCTTCCTGACTCAGGGATTGAACCTGATACTCCCATATAGATGCCAAATAAATGTTGGGCAAATGAATAAATCAATGAACTTACCGCCACAAGTTTATCTCCTTTAATCTAATAATTTAGGTTTATTCCTTTTGATCTAACATTGCATATAGTGACCTCACTGATACTTGAAAAATTTTACTAAATGGCTTTAAAAATTATTATTGTACACATAATTGAAAGCACTTGAAGGCAATCTGACTTTGGAAACCCTCTAAAAGTGGTTCAGTTCAGCCATTCAGCAATGTCTGACTCTTTGCCACCCCATGGACTGCAGCACACCAGGCCTCCCTGTCCATCACCAACTCCAGGAGCTTGCTCAAACTCATGTCCATTGAGTCAGTGATGCCATCCAACCATCTCACCCTCTGTCATCCCCTTCTCCTCTGGCCTTCAATCTTTCCCAGCACTAAAAGTGGTACCCAGTCTGTATAGTAACAATATTGGCTATTCATATTTAAATTAGGATTTCAATTTGAAGTTTGAATTTAATCACAAATATGAAGGGAAGATTAATGATAATTTCTTGAATTATTTATCAGAGTTAAGGGATTCCTCATACCTTGATATAGTATGGATACTTATGCAATTTACAGTAGTGAATAGCTGTTCATGTTTGCAGTGAAATAGAAAAAATGCCTCAGCTAAAACATGGAGTTGATCTTTATATAAAATTCTCCAGCAGACAAATGGATAAGAAAGCTGTGGTACATATACACAATGGAATATTACTCGGCCATTAAAAAGAATACATTTGAATCAGTTCTAATGAGGTGGATGAAACTTGAGCCTATTATACAGAGTGAAGTAAGCCAGAAAGAAAAACACCAATGCAGTATACTAATGCATATATATGGAATTTAGAAAGATGGTAACGATAACCCTGTATGTGAGACAGCAAAAGAGACACGGATGTATTGAACAGTCTTTGGACTCTGTGGGAGAGGGCGAGGGTGGGATGATATGGGAGAATGGCATTGAAACATGTAAATTATCATACGTGAAATGAATCGCTAGTCCAGGTTCAATGCATGAGACAGGGTGTTCCGGGCTGGTGGACTGGGATGACCCAGAGGGATGGGATGGGCAGGGAGGTGGGAGGGGGGTTCAGGATGGGGACACATGTACACCCATGGCAGATTCAAGTCAATGTGTGGCAAAACCAATACAAGGCTGTAAAGTAAAATCAATAAATAAATAAAACTGGGAAAAAAAAAGGCAAATACAAAAAAAAAAAAAGTAAAAAAAATTCTCACATTCAAATCCTTTATGATGAGAATTTCAATTTTAATTACATAAATGAATTCCATAAAATACAAAGTGAACAAACACATTTTTAACTTTAATAAGAAGCATTATAACATGATGGGAATTGAAATTACTTTCCAGGGAAAACTATCACCTCATAGACTGAGTATGAAACCAGCCAAGTATATCCAGCTTGAACAAGTTTCTCTATGCCTTGTTTTCTCATAGGTAGGATATAACTAATAATAAAGCTACAACCATTTAGTGACTTAAAGTACATTAAGCAATTCAAATGGTTCCTGAGAAAAATATTTTTATGAGCATTAGTTGTTTGATGGAGTCTTGAAAATGAATCATGCTTAAATTCACCTAAATTATTATTTTATCTATATATGTTATTTGATTGTTGTGTGTAAGGGACTATTCATCCCAAATTTAGTCAATCATGGTGTTTATTTCATAAACATAATCAGACTCATTCAGTCTAAATATAAATGAAGAGTAAGAACTTGAAAGAGCAGTCAATTTTCCCCCTTTTTTATTTTCAGTTCAGTTCAGTCGCTCAGTCGTGTCCAACTCTTTGCGACCCCATGAACCACAGCACACCAGCCCTCCCTGTCCATCACCAACTCCCAGAGGTTACCCAAACTCATGTCCATTGAGTCAGTGATGCCATCCAACCATCTCATCCTCCGTTGTCCCCTTCTCCTCCTGCCTTCAGTCTTTCCCAACATCAGGGTCTTTTCAAATGAGTCAGCCCTTCGCATCAGGTGGCCAAAATATTGGAGTTTTAGCTTCAACATCAGTCCTTCCAATGAATATTCAGGACTGATTTCCTTTAGGATGGACTGATTTGCTCTCCTTGCAGTCCAAGAGACTCTCAAGAGTCTTCTCCAATACCACAGTTCAAAAGCATCAATTCTTCTGCACTCAGCTTTCTTTTATTTTAAAAATTTGCTGTTTGAAGTATATTTGATTTACTTTTTTTTTTTTTTTTTCCAGTGGGTTTTGTCATACATTGATATGAATCAGCCATGGATTTACATGTATTCCCAATCCCGATCCCCCCTCCCACCTCCCTCTCCACCCGATTCCTCTGGGTCTTCCCAGTGCACCAGGCCGGAGCACTTGTCTCGTGCATCCCACCTGGGCTGGTGATCTGTTTCACCATAGATAGCATACATGCTGTTCTTTTGAAATATCCCACCCTCACCTTCTCCCACAAAGTTCAAAAGTCTGTTCTGTATTTCTGTGTCTCTTTTTCTGTTCTGCATATAGGGTTATCGTTATCACCTTTCTAAATTCCATATACATGTGTCAGTATGCTGTAATGTTCTTTATCTTTCTGGCTTACTTCACTCTGTATAATGGGCTCCAGCTTCATCCATCTCATTAGGACTGGTTCAAATGAATTCTTTTTAATGGCTGAGTAATATTCCATGGTGTATATGTACCACAGCTTCCTTATCCATTCATCTGCTGATGGGCATCTAGGTTGCTTCCATGTCCTGGCTATTATAAACAGTGCTGCGATGAACATTGGGGTGCACGTGTCTCTTTCAGATCTGGTTTCCTCAGTGTGTATGCCCAGAAGTGGGATTGCTGGGTCATATGGCAGTTCTATTTCCAGTTTTTTAAGAAATCTCCACACTGTTTTCCATAGCGGCTGTACTAGTTTGCATTCCCACCAACAGTGTAAGAGGGTTCCCTTTTCTCCACACCCTCTCCAGCATTTATTGCTTGTAGACTTTTGGATAGCAGCCATCCTGACTGGTGTGTAATGGTACCTCATTGTGGTTTTGATTTGCATTTCTCTAATAATGAGTGATGTTGAGCATCTTTTCATGTGTTTGTTAGCCATCTGTATGTCTTCTTTGGAGAAATGTCTGTTTAGTTCTTTGGCCCATTTTTTGAATGGGTCATTTATTTTTCTGGAATTGAGCTTCAGGAGTTGCTTGTATATTTTTGAGATTAATCCTTTGTCTGTTTCTTCATTTGCTATTATTTTCTCCCAATCTGAGGGCTGTCTTTTCACCTTACTTATAGTTTCCTTCGTAGTGCAAAAGCTTTTAAGTTTCATTAGGTCCCATTTGTTTAGTTTTGCTTTTATTTCCAATATTCTGGGAGGTGGGTCATAGAGGATCTTGCTTTGATTTATGTCGGAGAGTGTTTTGCCTATGTTCTCCTCTAGGAGTTTTATAGTTTCTGGTCTTACATTTAGATCTTTAATCCATTTTGAGTTTATTTTGGTGTATGGTGTAGATTAGTTTCAGTTGTGCAGCATAGTGATTCAGTATTTTTATAATTATATTCCATTCAGTTATTACAAGATGTGTGTGTGTTAGTCATTCAGTCGTGTCTGACTCTTTGCGACCCCGTGGACTTTAGCCCACCAGGCTCCCCCATCCCTGGGATTCTCCAGGCAAGAACACTGGAGTGGGCTGCCATTTCCTTCTCCATATTACAAGACAGTACCTGTAATTGTCCGTGGTATATGACATATCCTTGTTGCTTTCCTATTTCATGCATAGTAGTGTGTATCTCTTATCCTCATACCCCTAACTTGCCCCTTCCTGCTTCCCTCTCCCCCCCGATAACCATTAGTTTATTTTATCTTGCTGTGAGTGTGTTTCCATTTTGCCATATACATTTGCTTATTTTTTGGATTCCATGTATTAGTGATGTCATACAGTGTTTTGTTTTGTTTCTTTTCCTCTGTTTGAGTTATTTGACTAAGCACAGCATTGCCTCGGTCCATCCACATTGCTACAAATGGCAATATTTCATTGAAAGATAACTGAGTTTTAATCATCTGTAATACTTAAAGAGAGAAAAATGTAAACCTCCCTTAAAACTAACACGTCACCTTTCTGGTGAAAATAAAGCTATTTCTTTCAGTTATATAGAATATTTAATGTAAAACTTTAAGAACTTGGGTTTGTAGAAAAATCATCAAATAAAGAGAACAAAGAATAACTTTAAAAAAGTGTATTTACTATTTTATATAAAAATTTAATTGTGTTCTGCTGTGAAAATAATGTCTAGATAAGCACAAATCCCATTCCTCTGAATGTGATAAATTTTAGTAGTGTTATTCAAGCATTTCTAATAAAAACTGGTAAATAATTCATGGTACAAACACTGCCAACTTGCAATAATTTTTCTTTATCTCAAATTTATTTACCAAGAAGCTGAAAAGTTTTAACTCGCCAAAAATAAATTAGAGAAATAACAATATTAATGATCCTTTTTCTTCTAATAGTGAAAAGTAGAGCCAAAACATTGTCACCAGGACCAGTGTGTGAAGCATGAATTTAGGATTTTTCAGTAGTGGGTTAGTAAGGGGCCAAATACCATCATATTCAAACTCTGAAGGCAAGTGAATTAATAAAGCCCATTCCCCCATGATTTGCTGAAAGGCACACAAAGCCAAGTAGATGAGATGGGGGTACAATTTTTCCATGTTTAGGCCCTTCAGATATCAGGAGCCATTATCAGCTGTTACATGAAAGTATTCTTCTGTGCTCTCATTTTTTGTTGTAAGTTTTCTCTCCTGAAGCATAATTCTTGTCTATACTTTCATCACCATATTGGATTTGCTTCCAGGAGATAGTACCATGAATTTAAACCAGAAAAATCTCTCATCCTAAATTAATCTTCTTTGAAATAAATTGATAACTTGGATGTTGGTTCAATAAGTCTGTTCCTTCCTTGGGTTCCTTAACACCATCTAACTTGGTAAAATAGAATAAATGAAACTGCATTCATGTGAATCACACTTAATCTGGGCTTGCCCCAGTAAGTGTATTTCCAATTTTTGACATCTGCATAAGGACTACATTTTTCTCCACATTTTGATTTACCTTTAGTTCCACTAATATGCAGTGTACACTGAGGAAGTTTGAGAATTTTCCTTTTCTCTCTCTGTTTTATATTTCTTCATTCTTTATATTACTGACCTGTTATTTAAGCTTTTTATCTTTTTCAGAATTAAACTCATTCTCTGTGTGTGTGTGTGTGTGAGAGAGAGAGAGAGAGATAATCTGTAATCTATATAAGCAGAAGCATTCATGAAGTTTTACTTTTCTTCTCAAGCAGCATGATTACATTCCAACAGCATAAACAAAATCTATGTCTGTCTTTGGTAGTGACAAAATGGCTTCCCAGTTGCTTCAGGTCATGAAACAGACATTTAAATATTTCAGCTCATGGTGTAAAACGGTGAAAGAGCAGTGCTTTGTGTACACTTGGTTGATTTCTTTCACCAAAAATTCTAATACCAACTTCCCTGATTATTAGTTCAATATTTATATGTCCCTGTTTTTTCTCATATTATCTTCCTTCCTCCAAATTAACAACAAAAAAAAGTCTTTGGCTGAGAGAAAATTACCAGGCAATTACTAACTAGTTCCTCAATACACCTACTTGATTGCATCCCACACAGTAAACTAACGGAAAGTTGAAGAAATGTTTATACATTAGTAAAACATCATATAATTTTTAATCACAGAGTTTATTATTTAGAAGCAAAAGTTTAACATTATTCATCAGGATAAATACTGCAAATGATAAAATTTACATTGACCCACACATCTTTACATTCCCTCAAATTATAATATTAATTGTAGCAACAGTGTATCTCGCTTGTTGAAGATTTAGCTTTTGCACCTCTTCCCATAAAGCAAATGGGAAAAAAAAAAATGTTGTCTTAAGACAATGCAAGTCATTTTCAATGTACTTTATACCTTCCAGGAATTAAATTAAGTATATTTAGTTAGTGTATGTCCAGACCACCTGTACCAATGTTTCTTTGAACAGTCCACATATGGTGAAGAGATAATTGACAGTATTGGGAGTAGCAGGTGATTAATGTGGCATAAATATTTTGGGCTTTTTTTTTTTATTCTGCTATTTTTTTGCTTTTATCATGTGTTTGGATTGAATTTAACATTATCATATTTGTATATGTGATTAATAGAATACAACTGGAGAAACAAACTGTTTTTGAAAGAAACCATTCTTCAGGCAGGTAATGTCATGCAGATTGCAGATGAAATATCATCCCATCCATTCGAGCAGTATTCTGCCCTTCTATCCACATTCATGATTTCCCTGTTAAGTTTTTCTCTTTTAGTGCTCAACACCTCAAGGATATGGGCAAAAAATAGATAATACTATAAACATGTTCTTTTCAAAACCCTACAATCAATTCTTGTAGAATCATTGAAATGACTATATGAATTACCTCCCTTGCCATAAAAATCCCCCTAAAATGACAATACTAGGATTCTTAAGAGATGATTCCAAAAAAAAAAAAAAAAAAAAAAGAGAGAATGTGAATGAAGAAAACAACAGCAAAATACCAAAGTTAGTGGACCTGCGAAGGTGATAAGTGACTTAGCAGCCACAAGAAGGAAGAATCGTAAACTGGTAGCAGAGAAAGTCAAGATGTTCCCTGATTTTCCTGAGAAAACTTGCAAAATGCTTAGGAATTAGTAGGCTTCAGATTTCCCTAAAATGAGGCATAACTCAGGGATAAGATGAATATCTCCAAGATATTCTGTACCATGAAGTCATTTCTCTGGACACTGTCTGAAGTCTTATTGTTGTTCAGTTGCTAAGACCTGTCAGACTCTTTGTGACCCCCTTGGCTGGAGGCCACCGGGCTCCTCTGTCCATGGGATTCTCTGGGCAAGAATACTGGAGTGGGTTGCCATTTCTTTCTCCAGGGGATCGTCCCAACCCGGGATCGAACCCACATCTCCTGCATTGGCAGGTGGATTCTTTACCACTGGTTCACCTGGGAAGCCTAACAAGGTTCCTGAAGACTGCTGCTGCTGCTGCTAAGTCACTTCAGTCGTGTCCGACTCTGTGTGACCCCATCCCTGGGATTCTCCAAGCAAGAACACTGGAGTGGGTTGCCATTTCCCTCTCCAATGCAAGAAAGTGAAAAGTGAAAGTGAAGTCGCTCAGTCATGTCCGAAGACTATCAGGGTTCTTTTTTTGTAGAAAGTAAAGGTGTCTTTGGATTGGAGCCTGCCAGGACTGAATGAGGGCAGTGTTATCACACTGCATGGAAGGCAGTGAGTGGGTTTCTGTCAGGACAGAGCTACCTGTGTGCGGTCTGTATACCCTGCAGAAGAGAAAAAGGATGGCTAAAATCATGGAATTTGCTATGGACTGAATGTTTGTGTCCTCCCAAAAGTCTTGTGTTGAAATCTTAAGCCTGAGGTGACAGTATTTGAAGATGGGGTTTAGGGGAGATGATTAGGTCTTGGGGGTGGTGTCCTCATGGATGGAATTAGTGTCCTTTGTTAAAAACACCAAAGAGCTTGTTGGCCATTCCAGCATATGGCACAGTCTATGAACCAAGAAGAAGTCCTCACCAGAAACCACATTGAATCTGCTGGCATTATGATCTTGGACTTCCCTATCTCTAGAACTATAAGAAACAAACATTGTGTATAAGCCACCTTGCTTGTGATAGTTTTTATAGCAACTCAAGCAGACTAAGATGCCATACCCTATTCCTTCACCCAAAGATCTATGTCTGCACAGACATGGTGTCCTATGTCTAATTCATATAATATTCAGTATAAGGTTGTTATATTACTGAAAAGTATACACTAAACATCTACATCTTATATTCTCATTCCCCACATTCCCTCCAAAACAAATGCACAGACTTAACTTTGTAAATCCAGGAAGAAGAGTGAAAGGATTTTCTCAAGGCACACTTTTTTATTCAAAATTTTTTTAAAAGAACAACCAAACAAAAAACATTGTTTCCTTGAAAACATACACACTTATCATCTCAGTAAAAATAAGACATCAGTAATCAACAATTGTTTAAACACAATCTTGCAGCATTAAAACAGTTCATGCTTGAACTATACATGGACCCAAATTAATGAAGGTACACAGCCTTTAGTTTATTAATGGCTCCAGTTTCATCCTTTGGATTTTGTAGAATTTTCCTGCTCTCACAGCAGTTATTTGTACGTGGTATCCTGGAGAGTAGCAACAAAAAAGTCGGATGGAAATCAAAGGTGTCGTATTAATAATTTTTATTATATAGCTGCCTTTGCTCATTTGAGCTGCTGTAGCAAAATGCCACAGGCCAAGTAGCTTGTGAGAAACAGAAAGTTATTTCTTACTATTCTGGAGGCTGAAAGTCCCAGATCAGGATGCTAGCATGATTGGGTGACGGTCCACTCCCAGGTGGCAAGCTTCTCATTGTGTCCTCACATGTTAGAAGGGGCTCCAAAGCTAGGTGGAATCACTGTCTCTCTCTTTTTAGTAATTTTATTTCTATTTATATACAATTTTCCAGGTTTATTGAACTGTAATTGACATATGACATGTGTAAGCTTAATGAGTACAATGGGTTGATTTGATACACTTAATATAGTGCAGTGTGATTACTTAACATCACCATCATGTCACATAATGCCATTTATTTTCTGTGGTGAGAACCTTTGAGAATATACAACTGTACGGTCAACTGTATCCACAATGCTGTGAATCCAATCCTCAGAACTTTATCATCTTATAGTTGAAAGTTGGTACCCAGTGACCAATAAGATTCTGACTTGTGAGTTTATAATATAAAGAGGCCATGACCATATGTCACATTATTCTATTGCTTTTTATAATTAATAGAATTTTAATTTTTTTAAACACTTCTGGGCTTGTTTCCATTTTCACTAAACAGGAAGAATTATATTACCTGTCTTATGAGACTGTGGTGAAGACTAAGCAGGATGACGGAAATAAGACATGTAGAACAGTACCAGGCACAGAGCAACTCTCCAGCATATAAATGAAAGCCTTGCCCATTAATGAGAACTGGGTTACAGTGACATTTAGAATCAGGAAGGTAAGTGCTTGCTTCAGCAACAGATAAACCAAAATTGAAACAGTTCAGAAAATCAGGAAGCTGTGGCAAAGAATCTGCCTGCCGATGTAGGAGACTCAGTAGATGTGAGTTCTATCCCTGGGTTGGGAAGATCCCCTGGAGTAGGAAATGGCAACCCATTCCAATAGTCTTGCCTGGGAAAGTCCAGGTGCAGAGGAACCTGATGGGTTCATGGCATTGCAGAGTCTGACACGACTGAACACTACCTAAACACACAGAATCAGGAAGGTGAGGACTGGAATCCCACATCCCCCACTTGCTAGCTGTGTGACCTCTGAAAAAATCCTTTAAACCATCTTAACCTCAATTTTTTCATGTGTAAAACTGACATCACAGGTACTTGTTGAAGAAGTTCAACTTTTAAAAATATAGTTTACACAGCAAAGAATATATTACTTCCAAGTATTAGAAATAGATGTATTATATTAAATATTTTCTTGATCTATACAGTCATTGAATTTTAAAAATGTAGTTAGTCTTAAGGGGTTATCTTTAGTTTTCTGTGGGATTGCTTGATAATAATTTTCATTGATATTCTTAAGGGATATTGGCCTAATGTATTGCTTTATCATTTACACTAATTACACTTCAGTATAATTCCATACAAATTGAAAAAATATCTTTTATTTTCTCTGAAACAGTTTACATGTGAATTTGCTCTATCTGATCTTTAAAAATTGGGTAAAATTGCCCTCAGAAAAAAATTACAAGTCTAGGGTATTTTACTGGGAAATTCTTTTAAATTATTTATACTCTCTGCATCTTCTGGCTGCAGTTTTTGTGTGCTATATTTTCTCCAAAGAATACATTTCATCTGAATATCCAAATTTTAGGGGAGATATATTTTAAGTTGTTCCTCTTTTTAAAAATATCTTTGTTCTGTGAGTTTCACTTGCCTTTTCTTAGTTTTATATCTGTATGCTTTTAAACCCTTGTTGAGTATTCAATTAGCTAGAGTGTGTCTAGTTTGTCTGTCTTTATTTTAATTTTAAAAATAATTATTTTCAACGTAAGTGTAAATATTCCATATTGTAATTCTTGCTTCATTTTTCCAAATTATTTCATTCACCTTTTATGGTAATTTATGGTTTTGTGAATAAATGGCATATGTAAATATTTTATACTTTAAAATTTCTAGATACTAATCCTTAAGATTTCTCAACTTTTCCAATTCAAAAAATTCAGATATTATAAAAATTGACTGTCCTAGATAAATTATGGATAATTTAATATATTTCTAAGCAATTATTAATTCTATGAAGACAGTAATAAAATATGTAATTTTGTTAATATGCATAAGTCAAAGAACATGTTTATTATGAAATTTGTGATCTCTCATTTGTTCATATCTTCAGCCATTCAAAAATCTTTACTGAGGACTTATTCATTACCTTATGTTGTTATATGGTTTTTAAAAGCCTGGCAAAATAACAATATTCATTAAAAAGTCAGTTTTACAGTACCCCCTGAGCCGTCACTCAGTATGCAGCCAACTCATCTTCTCCAACATGCAATTTGCTTTTTTATACAAAAATTGATTTATGGTTAGATTTTCCATTATCTGGAATGTGTCCTTTTGAAGCAAATTTTCCTAAGCACAAAAAATTCTGAGACCTGGACTTCAGATTGCTTTGAAAAAATATTCACTCTCTTATCCTTGTATTAAAAAATCAAAAAAAGAAGTATTGCATTATCATAGGAATGTTGTTTGACTTTTTATAAAGTATTTCTTTGAAACAAACTCAATGTGTCTCCACAGTTGCTAATTATTTTCTTGAGAATGAACATTTCTTTTTTTCCTTTTTTTATTTACATCAATGAGTTAGAAACAAATAAAAAAATGACAGACTTAATCTGTTCATATCGTGGAACTCATTATACAGTAAATAAAGTGCAACCATGCAAATGCAATTCACTGGTCCACCTGACTTGATAGAGGGACAGGGAGGCCTTCTGAAGACTCTCAGTGTCAGCTAAGTAATAATACAAGTGGGACCAGGGACATGTTCAAAATTCTGTATATACCTTTAATCAGTGTTCAAAAATGTTGCTGCTTTTCCCATATCCAGGATTATACATTCAGGAATCAAGAGTGGAAATGGGAGTAGCTGACTCATACTGATGCCTACAGACCTACAAGCGAATCATTTGCTTCCTATACCTGTGAACTTAGGCTCTCCTAGCTTCAGTTCAGTTCAGTTCAGTCTCTGAGTCTGACTATTTGTGACCCCACGGACTGCAGCACTCCAAGTTTCTCTGTCCTTCACCATCTCTCAGAACTTGCTCAGACTCATGCCCATTGAATTGGTGATGCTATCCAAGCATCTTATCCTCTATAGTTTCCTTCTCCTCCTGCTTTCAATCTTTCCCTGCATCAGGGTCTTTTCCAGTGAGTCAATTCTTTGCATCAGGTGGCCAAAGTATTGGAGCTTCAGCTTCAACATCAGTCCTTCCAATGACTATTCAGGACTGATTTCCTTTAGGAATGACTGGTTGGACATCCTTGCAGTCCAAGGGATTCTCAAGAGTCTTCTCCAGCACCAGATTTCAAAAGCATCAATTCTTCAGTGCTCAGCTTTCGTTATGGTTCAACTCTTACATCCACACATGCCCACTGGAAAAAACCATAGCTTTGACTAGACAGATTTTGTCAGCAAAGTAATGTCTCTGCTTTTTAATATGCTGTCTAGGTTGGTGATAGCTTTTCTTCCAAGGAGCAAGAGTCTTAATTTCATGGCTGCAGTCACCATCTGTAGTGATTTGGAGCACCTCCCCCCACCAAAAAAATAAAATCTATCACTGTTTCCATTGTTTCCCCATCTATTTGCCATGAAGTGATGGGACCAGATGCTATGATCTTTCTTTTTTGAAAGTTGAGTTTTAGGCTGCCTTTTTCACTCTCCTCTTTCACTTTCACCAAGAGACTCCTCAATTCCTCTTCACTTTCTGCCATAAGGGTGGTGTTATCTGCATATGTGAGGTTATTGATATTTCTCCCGGCAACCTTGATTCCAGCTTGTGCTTCCTCCAGCCCGGCATTTCTCATGATGTACTCTGCTAATTTAGAGACTTCCAAAGGAAGGAATGGGGCTTGCCAGGGGTATAGTGGTGAAAGAATCTGTCTTCCAAAGCAGGAGATGTAAGAGACATGGGTTTGATCCTGGGTTGGGAGTAGGAAATGGCAACCCATCCCAGTATTCTTGCTTGGAAAATTCCATGGACGGAGGAGCCAGGCAGGCTACAGTCCATGAGGTCGCAAAGAGTTGGACATGACTGAGCCTGCATTCTGGCAAAGGAATGAGTGCTTCCTTCAAAGAGACAAAATGTCTCCACTAGTGAGAGGTTACTACTGCCTCTGTCCATTTTTACCTCCTCATGTCTCTGATTTAAGCAAAGAAGGGAATTAATTTACTGGGTGGGAAACTGAACCTGATTATTGAGGGGAAATTGAGCTGCCTATAAAACTTTAGTCACTATTATACCCGGCAAAGCCAAGTTTCACAAAAACAAAACAAAATGAATAATGCTGGTTTAGTTTAAGTTGTATTAACATTGACTAATAACAGTAGAAAAGTAAGCTTGTAATAAATAAAAGGTAAAATGAAATATCATAACCATGACTTTCAGTAGTACTATGTGAGAAAACACTGTAACATTTCATACATAATTTTATAAATGAATCCTTACCTCTAGGCTGTTTTGAATTTGTCAGTAATCATTTATTTTTTTCCCAATGAAAGTGTTATATGTTTTATGGTACAAAGTTTTATAATAAACAAATACTTATTATGCATATTAATGTCTATTAATACTCATATTATGTATATTAATTCTGCTACTGGATATTTCATTAAATACAGTCATGAATTAATTATAACTTATCGTGGGGCTAGGATCTCATAATCAAAATTAATTGCTTAGAATATTGTCCTGAGGTGCATAAATTCATTCAACATACTGGGCAAATGCACATCCCACTCTGCTTAAAATATCCCCAGAGGTAAGAATAAGCCCATTCTAGAGAAATTTTAGTCCATTTTTTTTCTGTAGTTGTTTAAAGAATATTGTCAGCTTGATACAGAATCTTCCTCACCATAGTTTCTATCCATTACTTTTATTATACTTCTCTCATCTGGGATTTTATTCTATACATCTAATTCCTCTTATGAGGGTGTCCTTTTAATAATTTAAAGAAAATATTCATGTCCCCTCCCCCAATTTTTTCCTTCCATGGGCATATTTCATTTCACATACATAAACTTTTCTTTTCCTCAAAACCCTGTTCATCCTCTTTGGGGCTCATTCTATGTTAGATTGTCACTTATTTCAAGTCTAACACTCAGATTGCATCTGAGAATTCCAGCAATGAGTTAATGCTTATCTCTTTCATATATTATATATATTTTATATTTTGCATGTATATATGTGTATTACATGCATATTTTGATTTAAGAACCAGACCTGGAGAGGTCCCTATCATGGTCAAAATTCACATGCCTGCTCAGAGGTAGAACTGGGGGACTCAGGGAGAATTGTGGGTTGACATATCACAGTATCTATCCATTTTTTCCTCCCTGGGCTTCTCAGGTGGCTCAGTGGTAAAGAATGCCCCTGCTAAAATGCAGGAGAATCCCACTGACAGAGGAACCTGGTGGGCTACAGTCCACAGGGTTGCAAAGAGTTGGAGATGACTGAGTGACTAGACATTACAGTATTGATTCCTATCCAGATTTTCCTCACTGGCCATATCACTTCTACCCTAAAAAGAAAGCTGTGTGCGAAATAGAAGATGTCAAATTGTATTGCTTAAACTTTAGAGGCAAGGTGGATTTAATTACTGTAAACATAGAATAGTAAGCAGAAGTTAATAAATTTGGTATTCTAAGGGGTAAAATGGATGAAAATGGTTTAAGGAATTAAAGAGTTTTTTTTTTGTGTGAGAACCACAACATAAGTATTTTCTTGCTTGAAAGCCTTATATCTGTTTTGATTGCCTACTGCAGTATAACAGAGTTACTGCCAGGCCAATATTAAAATTAAATCTACAATGAAGACCGAAGAGCAAATCTGATAGAGAAAATAAACATATCCAATGGAATTTCTCAGTATTATTAAAACAGTGTAGATCACTACTTGCAGAGATAAGATGTGAATATTATTGTAAAGTTTGTGAAAAATTGACTGAAGGAATTTAGTGATGAATGCATGGAATATGTAGGCATAACTGCTGAGAAAATATGTATCAGGCAGATGAAGAAAATAAAACCTACAGATGAAGAACTGCATCAACATAACACTCACCAGAATGAAAGGGCAATCCATAAAATGGGAGAAAATATCTGCAAGAGAATTAATATCAGAAACACATAAACACATAAAGACTTCTTGATAATACACATACAAGAACAAAATCAATTTAAAAAAAAGAGAGAAAGGACTTGAATGGACATTTCCCCAAAGAAAAAATATATATGGCTAATAAACACATGAAAAGATGCCCAATGTCACTAATAATTAGGGAAATGGAAATAAAAATGACAACGAGATACCACTTCACACTCATAAGTATGGCTACCCTCAAAATATAGGAAATGAGAAGTGTTGACAAGGATGTGGAGAAATGGGAAATTTTATACTCTGTTGATGAGAATGTAAATGGTATGGCTGCTGTGGAAAACAGTATGGCAGTTCCTCAAAAAATTAAGTATAGTATAACCATACGATACAGCAATTTCACCTCTGGGTATGTATCCAAAAGAACCTGAAACATCTTAAAGAGGTATTTGGTACTCCCATGTTATTGCAGCATTATTTGCATTAGCCAAAAGGTGGAAGTAACTCAAGCATCTATTGATGGGTGAATGAAATAACAAAATGTGCAATATGCATACAACTGAATACTATTCAACCTTAAAAAGAGAGTAAATTCTGACATGTGTTACAGCATGATTAACCCTAAGGACATTATGCTAAGTGAAGTATGCCAATCACAGAAGAACAAGTACTGTAGGATTCCATTTACACAAGGTACCTACAGTAATCAAATTTATAGAGATGGAAAATAGAATAATGGTTGGTAGGAACTGGGAGTAGGTGGGAGTACTTTACTTTAGGTATAGAATTTCAGTTTTGCAAGATAACAAGGCTTCTGTGGATGGATGATGGTGATAGGAGCACAGCAACGTGGATGTACTTAATGCCATTGAATTGTACTTAAAAATGGTTAACGGTAGGGATTTTGCTGGTGGGCTAGTGGTTAAGACTCTACACTGCAGGGGATGTGAGTCTGATCCCTGGTTGGGGAACTAAGATGGTGCGTGGCAGAGACAAAAAAAGGAAAAGCTTACTAGTAATTTTTATGCTGTATTATTTTGCTATAATTTTTAAATTTTCCACTTATTTGAAAATCAAAGGTGCCGATCATTGCTGCATAAATCCAGAGAAGTAGTAGCAAGGGAAGCGTGGTGATGCATTGCATTATGGGTTATGAAGTCCATTCAAGACAGATATTGATGATACATGATGGATACAGGCTCATAGACTTCTATTCTATTAATCAACACAAAATGCAAACTAAAATTAAGTATTTTGCATCAGGTAAATGATTATGAAAATATTTTAAGTATGTTTATGTTTGTTGTGTTTCCAACATTTTGCAGATATCAAGTGAACTGCATTTATTTCCACGAAGAGAATAGATACTCTCTGTAGCTGAGCCAAGGACTATTTATTGAAAATCAAAGAGAAATGCCTTTTATAGTTGCTCCCATATGCTTACATACTTTATGCTTTTGTTTGCATTTTATTTATTTATTTATTTTTGTTAACAGATGCTTGTCTTCAAGTGTAAAGATTGTTTGATACACTTGAAAAGGGCATTATTCCCCCAATGATTTGGAGAATAGAAGCCCTTGCAATGATGAATGTGATGCAGCTTTACTCATTTGGCTTTATTAATACTGTCTCTAGTTATAACTCAGTTAAAACTCAAGACAAGGGTAAATAAAAGAAAAATAGTTTGTCAATTTTATGATATTAAAATTAATGATGGCAATTTAATATAAATTTAATATTTGGCAATATGATTTTGCTTATTTATTTGAATGACTTTACTTTCTCATTCAGTAAACCAAAAGTTGTTCATCAGAGAGAAAACCTTGAATTCACAGGTTTATTGAAATATACTATAATATAATTTTGTTTGAATAATATTCCATAGTATGTGCATACCACACTGTCTTTATGCATTTATCCATCAGTGGACACTTAAGTAGTTTGCATATCTTGGCTACTGTGAATAATGCTGCAATAAATATGAGAATGCCAATATGTCTTAATGATTTCATTTTCTTTGGATACATACCCAGAAGAGGAATTGATAGACCATACGTTATTTATATTTTTAATTTCTTGAGGAAATTCTGTACTGTTTTCCATAGTGGTTGTTTCAATTTACATTCCTACAAATAAGGCAAAAGAGTCCCCTTTTTCTGCAGGTCCTAATCAGCATTTGTTATCTCTTGACTTTCTGATAATAGCTATTCTAAGTAGTGTGAGGTGATATCTCATTGTGGTTTCCATTTGCAGTTCCCTGATTCAGTTCAGTTCAGTTGAGTCACTCAGTCGTGTCTGACTCTTTGCGACCCCGTGAATCGCAGCACGCCAGGCCTCCCTGTCCATCACCAGCTCCGGGAGTTTACTCAAACTCATGCCCATTGAGTCGGTGATGCCATCCAGCCATCTCATCCTCTGTCGCCCCCTTCTCCTCCTGCCTCCAATCCCTCCCAGCATCAGGGTCTTTTCCAATGAGTCAGCTCTCTGCATGAGGTGGCCAAAGTACTGGAGTTTCAGTTTCAGCATCAGTCCTCCCAATGAACACCCAGGACTGATCTCCTTCAGGATGGACTGGTTGGATCTCCTTGCAGTCCAAGGGACTCTCAAGAGTCTTTTCCAACACCACAGTTCAAAAGCATCAATTTTTCAGTATTCAGCTTTCCTCACAGTCCAACTGTCACATCCATACATGACAACTGGAAAAGCCATAGCTTTGACCAGACGGACCTTTGTTGGCAAAGTAATGTCTCTGCTTTTTAATATGCTATTTAGGTTGGTCATAGCTTTCCTTCCAAGGAGTAAGCGTCTTTTTATTTCATGGCTGTAGTCACCATCTTCAGTGATTTTGGAGCCCCCCAAAATTAAGTCTGACACTGTTTCCACTGTCTCCCCATCTATCTCCCATGAGGTGATGGGATCAGATGCCATGATCTTAGTTTTCTGAATGTTAAGCTTTAAGCCAACTTTTTCACTCTCCTCTTTCACTTTCATCAAGAGGCTTGTTAGTTCCTCTTCACTTTCTGCCATAAGGGAGGTATCATCTGCATATCTGAGGTTATTAATATTTCTCCCAGCAATCTTGATTCCAGCTTGTGCTTCCTCCAGCCCAGCATTTCTCATGATGTATGCTGCATATAAGTTAAATAAGCAGGGTGACAATATACAGCCTTGACGTACTCCTTTTCCTATTTGGAACCAGTCTGTTTGTCCATGCCCAGTTCTAACTGTTGCTTCCTGACCTGCATACAGGTTTCTCAAGAGGCAGGTCAGGTGGTCTGGTATTCCCATCTCTTTCAGAATTTTCCACAGTTTATTGTGATCGACACAGTCGAAGGCTTTGGCATAGTCAATAAAGCAGAAATAGATTGAACTAGGTGTTTTGGAAGCCAGACCCTGCAGTGGGAGTCTTAAAAGTTGAGGTCTAGATGTGGAGTCCAAACCTTTTCCCCTCAAGGAGAAGCTGGGAGTTGAGGGTCCCTCCTAGTCATATGAGGGTTTCCCTGGTGGTTCAGATGGTAAAGAATCTGCCTGCAATGGAGGACACACAGGTTTGACACCTGGCTCGGGAAGATCCCCTGGAGAAGGGAATGGCAACCCACTCCAGTATTCTTGCCTGGAGAATCCCATGAACATAGGAGACTGTTGGACCACAGTGCATGGGGCCACGGAGCTGGACATGACTGAAGTGACTTAGCATGCATGCTTGCCCAGATGTATGGCGCTATGTTAGGACTGGGGTTTGTGTCTCTGCCTTTCCTAAACGTTTCAACGTTTCTCACCTGCATACTGTGTAAGAGTGCCTTAGCTAGCTTCTGGGTTTCTTTTTTTTTTTTTTTTAATTATTTTTTTTTTATTATTATTATTTTTTTTTGGTCATACATTGATATGAATCAGCCATAGATTTACACGTATTCTTTCAGAGGGAATTGTCCCTTCTGCAGCTATACATTCAGTGTTTTTGTGGGAAGAAGGAAGCTTAGGAACCTTCTGTGACCATCTTGGTGGGCTCCTCTTGATATATATTAAAGTTACTTATTTAAATTCATGTTAAGAACTTCTGGGCTCCCCTGGTGGATCAGATGATAAAGAAGCCACCTGCCAATGCAGGAGACTGGGGTTCAATCCTTGGGTCGGGAAGATCCCCTGGAGAAGGAAATGGCTTCCCTCTCTGGTAATTCTTGCCTGGAGAATCCCATGGACAGAGGAGACTGGTAGGCTGCAGTCCAAGAGGTCACAAAAAAAATTGGACACAACTGAGCAACTAACACTTTCACTTTACGAACTTCTAGCCAAAAATATAGATTTTCTTTGGAGTTCCAGAAACAGTAATATGTGTTTCTTTGAAACAGCTGTCATATTCTCATGTGTTTTTTCCCCCCTATAAGCTAATTAGTCATAATTCAGCTATCATTCTTCATATGGCATGGCAGTGAACTAACTAGCACTTCATCTGAGTCAGTCTTTATCAAGTTGCTTTAAGTGGGCAGACCCTCTCATGTACACATATTTTTATTTAAATTTAGTGTCAAAATATGTGACAAATCCCCAGGGTCACAATCAAATGCAATTAGTTGTTAGTAACATTTCCATCTTTATAAATAGCAAAGCCATCTTAATTTTGCCTGGCCACCATTCTTCACACCATAACCAAGGTGTTGAACACACTCATCATCTACTCCAAGACCCCAGTTGCATCCTGAGTTTACAAGGCACACCTACCCCCTGGGAGCCACTGTTCGGAGGACAGATTGAATACCTGAGGGAGTAATACCTGCATCACTTGATTCTGATGTGTTATCAAGAAATAATGGAATGAAATATTGTTGAGTGTTCTATTTCCCATCCAAAGAACTCCTAATGATACCTGGAATACCAAATAAGAAATTTGTCATAGTGAAAGCTAAGGAAATAATGGGGTGGCGGAGACTATTAGCTAACTGTCAAAACTTCCTCAGCCACCCCTTCGTCAGGGTGCACATCATTTCTCCACCACTCTTTCACTTAGGTCTGATCTTTTGGTAAGGGAATAGGATGTAGGCAGAAGTGTTCTGTTTCTGAGCAAAGGCTTCTAAGTCAGCAGCATATCAGCTTCACACATCCCTTTTGTTTCATCACCTGCATCTTATACATGGTAACCAGGGGTCAATCGGGCAGGTGGTGAGTAAGCCCTAACAGATGGAAGGGTTCTGAGTGTGAACCAGCAAATGAATGAGAATTACACTCAGGCCTGGAACATCTCCCCTTAACCATCATGTAGAGAGAAATACACTCTTAAACCACTAAGCTGTCTTGAGTATCTCATGTCATAGTTGGTTAGTAATTAACAGAATTAATAGTAACTAACAGAAAACCAGCAAATATATGATAAACAAACTGTAGATTGCATGACATAATTATAAGCCAAACAGTAGTTTCATAATCTGGATCCTGAGAGCTAGGGATGAAGTTAGTGTCAGATGAGAGGACTAATTAATCACAAACATGCATCAGGCAGAGTTTCTCCAGCATAGGACCATGGTCCTTCATGCAAAGTTGATTATATATACTGAGATTTTAATTTTATAAATGGTCTAAATATGTTCTATAGGAATACCATGTACACTAACTAAGCCATGGGAGAGTCCCATTTATCCTTGAGTAAACAATGAAAACCAGAATTTTATATGGAAACTGAAATGCAAATATATGGTATTGTACTTAAACTAAAATGAACAGCCCTGACAGTCCTCAGTGAAAGAGAAATACAGCACATGGATACCATTTAAATTCATATTAGGAAATACAAATACAAAATACCCTCTTAAGAAGTTTTTGATTATAACATGATTTCATCCATTACTTGTCAATATATCTTTTCATAGTTCTCCCAAGAATATTTCTGTAAATGCAGTTTGAGGGACTGGCTCTAAAATCTCTATAAAGTGATTTTACTATAATTGTTGCCTTTATCTCTCATGAGATTCAATTTCATGTTTCATCTGCTTCCCCAATTTCCTGTTGTTAAATAGAAAAATATGTTCTGATCTTCTAAAAAATGCATGGAAATCGACTTCACCAAATGGATAGTTTTGCAGGATATAATCCATCTATTACTGAAAGAATTTGAAAAGCTAAAGACTTTAGTAACGATTTTTGTATCTGCAGTGACTTTATATCATTAAAAATACTTCAAACAGTCAGATAGTTGAATACATTAATTTTATATTCTAGGTTCCGTTGTTTCCTATGTTTATTCTGAAATAAACTATTTTGTAAGTATTTTAACTGGTAAGTGATCTATCAGGTAATTTCCTCTAAAATGTTAGGACTAATTATTAAGACAATAATTCTTGATGTCAAATAATAAAATATGGATATACTTTTATTCCAGGTACAGTTGTATGCAGTTAATACTCAAGTATTCCTGTCATAAATATAACAGTTTAGATAACTTATCAAATTCACAGATAGTCAAAGACAGAGTCACAATTCAAAACCAAGCCATTTGCCTGCTGAGCCCATGATTTAAACACTACTCCATGTAATTCTCCACAAATCATACTGATTTAATACAGGACTATCATTTTATGCAAAAGGAAATTAAGGCTAAATAAGAAATATGACTTATCTAAGAATGAACAACAATGCAATAATAGTTTCTTTCCTTCTAGAACATTTCAGTAGGTATCAGTGTCCCATAATATAAATTTAAAAAGTATCCCTTTATTTAACAAAATAACAATAATAATTTTAATAAATTATTAACATCTGTTTAGTGAAATGCAGTGTTGGAATTGAGGTTGAAATATAAATATGTCCAATACTAGTGTCTGCACTTAGGCACCTATAGTTTGCCATAAAATATGCAGTGAGGTGTGTAATAATGTTTAAAGTGTTTAAAACTAAAATCTAGGAATTTCCATTTACACAGTGAGAACACAGGGAAGAAATCATTGATATTGTTTCAACATCATAACATACACCATGTCTATATTGTCACATTCTTGTCTGTTACTGAAAGTCTAGTTAGAAATGACCAACTCTAGATTTGAATAGAAGCAAGCAAAAACAAACACATTAGAGTGAAAATTTTTATGAAGTTATTTGGTGCCTGTATAACTTTTCTCTCTTTGATGTCTTTACTCTTCCCTGAAGCACAGGAGACATGAGATTCAATGCCTAAACTGCCATCTTCCTGGACATGAGTGGACGATAACTCCCTTGAATGGGCCTCAACACCTACCTACACATGATTCTATTATAACCTGGCTTTTTGATACACTTCTCTTTCTTTTAACAGAAAATTTGCAGTATTCTCAACATTTCCAAAATGCATGCCTCTAATTCTGACTGTATATTTATCCAATAACTCCCCTCTGCAAACTAACTGCCATTATGGGTATAGAAGAATGAAGGATTCCATAGCGGATATCAGGCTGGTATTATGGTCAGCGTAGTGAAGTTAGTTGGCCCACCAGTTAATAACCCTCAGAGGACATTTTAGCCAGGATGTTTGCAGCTCCATTTCAAATGTAGGATTGAATTTTTTTTTCAGCTTAGCTGTGTGTTCCCTTGCCAATTATCAAAGTCATACATTCACTCTCAATATCCTGCTATATTTACTTTGATAAGTTATGACAAAATATCCTATTTTGAAATTTTTTATGAGATCAATATTGAAGCCACTATAATTTTGAAGGTTGAAAATGTAGTTTCTTTTAATATTCAAAGTTTGTTGTTCAGTCACTCAGTCGTGTCCAACTCTGTGACCTCATGGACTGCAGTAGTCTAGGCTTCCCTGTCCTTCACCATCTCCCAGAGCTTGCTCAAACTCATGTCCGTTGAGTTGGTGATGCCATTCAACCATCTCATCCTCTGTCATCCCCTTCTCCTCCCACCTTCAATCTTTCCCAGCATCCGGGTCTTTCCCATGAGTCAATTCTTCCCATCAGGTGGTGAAAATACTGGAGTTTCAGCTTCACCATTGGTTCTTCCAATGAATATTCAGGGTTCATTCCCTTCAGGAAATACACACATGCTTTTCTCTAAATAGGGTATTTTTGTGTGTGTGCTTGCAATTGTTAGTCTCACCCTGAAAAGCAGAAGCAACCTAACATATAATTCACATAATTTAGTTGGCTCTTGAGACCAATGATGACACACACACTCCAAGAATATGTAAACTGTTCTTATGTACAGAAATGAGGTCTCTGGTGAAAGCCTCTCCAAAGCACATCTGAGATGGCTTGAGAGCAAGAATGCTGGCTGGGTTTTGTTCTTTTTTTTTTTTCAGTTTTAAAGGGGAAGGGTTAGGATAAGGTTTCCCACACGTAGGCAGAGACTTTCTATTTGAATTTCCTACTTGCACCAAAGAGGTGAGAACCCAGACTTTCTATCAGCTTGTCCGGATGTGGGACATAAGTGGCGGGCGGAGGGCAGGGTACTGAGGCTTCACACTGTCAGCAGCCAAACAGTAAAAAATGGAGTCAGACCCTTTATTTCATTTTTTAAATCATTTAAACAAATAGAAATATACTCTTGATAATGTCACCACTGAGAGATATAAGAGAGTAAACAACAAGGTGTTATGATGGCATGCAGAGCTGTGTGTCTATAAGAAGGATCACCCCCTGGTAATAAAATATACCAGATGCCTGGAGGTCTCAGGTGCTTGGATAGACGGACTTGTCTCTGGCCAAGACTTGCCCTACAGGAGGACTTCAGTGAAGTCCATGAGAGCTCCACATGTTCCTATCATACCTCCTCTCTTTGTTTTGACTCAAAAGGAAACCTCCTGGGAAGGAGAGACAAAAAGAACCCATAGAGTTAACATTGACCCCACCCACACATTCCCCACAAGACATCATCATAGAGGATTTCATCATGCCCTACAGATCATGGGACCTCAGTTGTAGCAGAAGCTGAAGCTTCTAGGGATGTCATCATCCAATGAGTTGTTCTGTGTATGTTGCTAGGCAACGCATCAATGAGACCCCATCTGAGATGCCTTTTTGATCCTCCAAAATCTTCTACCATTCTCGCTCATACTCACAGTCAATTACTTGCAAAATCTCCTTTATTGTTTCTTCTTTATCTTTCTCAGGGTGAGTGTATATCCTTTTCTTATTGAACCTAGTTATTTCCTGTGAATATTACTTCACTCTTACAACCCAATCAAAATACCTTTTCATGTTCCCTGCATCACACCCATGCCCCACATGTGGTAGGAAGTTGGCAGCGGTTCTGCGTGTTCTTTGGTGGTATTTCACACGACTGTGTGTGCTCCTTGTTGCCACCAAACATACTCACACGATAGTGTCTGCAGCATCTACTGTCCCTCCTAGGATGGATGCGGTCTGTTGCGCTAAACTCGGCAATTTTTGTATGCTGGAAATAAACTTGATTCTTTTGAACTTGCTCCCATCTTTTTCTATATTCTTGACTTCTTAAATTTCCTAATTAATTTTTTTCTCTTACAATATCAACACATTTTTATTCTTTCCAAAATAGATATAGAACAAACAAAAGCTAAATGGATAACTAGGTTGTTTGTGTGTGTGCCCTTGAAATGTAATTGGGTGCAATTTTTCATAGTCCGTTTTGAACAACTGATGGTTAATAAGCACAATGGAAATAAAGATTAATTGCCTTAAAATTTACCAAATCTTCAGAGAATTTGCAGGTTTCCTTGATTTATCCTCTGCCTTCTTTCACAAGTTCTAAATGTATAAAAGCTGAATGACTGCATTTGGAAACTTATTTTTTCCTTAATTTTTTTGGGGGGTATACAGCATATTTCTATGTCACAATCTGAATATAAAATGTCATATATTTTAAAACAAGTTAAAAATTTTGAGCTTTGGGCTTCCCACTACTCAGTGGCGCTAGTAGTAAAGAACCCATCTACCAACGCAGGAGACGTAAGAGACTGTGGGTTGGATCCCTGGATCTGGAGAATCCCCTGTGTAAGGAAATGGCAACCCACTCTAGTATTCTTGCCTAGAAAATTCCATGGACAGAAGAGACTGGCGTACTACAGTCCGTGGGGTTGCCAAGAGTTGGACACAGCTGAAGCAATTTAGCACCTTATGGAAGATAACTTTTCCAAACGTGCTCACTTTCATAGTTTAGTTGGTAAAGAATCCACCTGCAATGTAAGAGAACCTGGTTGGATTCCTGGGTTGGGAAGATTCCCGAAGAAGGGAAAGGCTACCCACTCCAGTATTCTGGCCTGGAGAATTCCATGGGCTGTATAGTCCATGGGGTTGCAAAGACTTGGACACGACTGAGTAACCTTCACTTTCACTTTCACATTTCACATTAGAGGCACACAGGCTAAATATTTCACATGTGTAACTGACGGTGCTTCTGTGATCAACATATGTGCAGGTTAAGATGTGGAACCTGAGACTTTGACCTCTCCTGTGCTTGGAACATGGCATCAACATACCTCACACCTACCGGAAGACACCCAGCTCATGCACTGACACCGACTCAGATAAACACACAGCTCCCAACTGCCCGGCCTCAGAAGCCATCCAAGCAATTTTAAAATCAATTTGGTGTTTGACAGGGAGCCATCGCAGTTCCCACAGGAAAGCAGCGGCATGCTGTGGCCATTTAGTGTGAATAAAATGTTGACAGCAGCATTTTGCTGAAGTGGAGACTTTGCGACATTTTTCTTTATTTTTTTTTCCTCAAAGACCATTTAAAAGGGACATGATGATAGTCAAACCTATAGGTTAAAACAGCAAAATCTATTGTCTCAACATCAGCGGGACAACAGTTGGTGAATGCTTTCTGTTTTTAAGGGAATGATAAAATTAAATTCTTGTCATAGATCTGAAATTAGGATACAAAAGTGAGGGTTCATTCCCAATTAGCTGCCAAATGTTTGGCATAAGCACAAAGACCACTGCCATTAAATTAGAAAGACAGGAAGCTTCAGGAAATAATGCATCTCTAGCAGCAATTTTAATCTAACCATTTTGGCATCATTGCCTATATCATTTAATATATATTGAATGATGAAGATACTAAATCAATGTATTTTGTTCTATATGTATTTTTAAAAGTCCATAATAATTGTATTTGCATTTAAATCACCACTCTATATCATAATCAATATTATCTATTGTAGTATTAATTCTACTGAATACTAGACATTAATATTACCTACCCTAACCTTTGTAATTCTAATATATATACTTACTTTCTCACTTCTCAGAGGACCATTGCATTTCATTCATAAGTGAGTGGAAAAATACTACAACAATAAAGCATTTTTCTGTCATTAAAACACCCATCTTTCATTCTAAATGGCCTGAAAAATTTTATAACTATCTTTCATATGCAATTTCTGATTTAAATATAAGCAATCAGTTTTTACTACATCAACCTACTGTTAAAAGAATTGAAAAAAGATGTGTGGAGAGGGACAGAGACAAATATGGAAGAAATTAGAAAAGTATTTTTAAGTTAAAAATAAACACAAACCCCAAATCCTCTCAGAATAAATGCAATTTAGCTAATGTATATACCCTACACATAAATAATATTTTCCTCACATTTTTGCCTCATGAAGGCAAATGGAACCTGGTGGGAAAAGTTCAGTGCAAAAAATCAATTTCTCTTCTCTGTCTCTCTTTCTCTCCAAGTACAAAGCAGAGGCACCATGATGGGACAGATAGCCATGGATGGTAAAGTATGGCCGTACTAGAATGCATGTAGGTCTAAGGTGGGCTTTTGTCATTATCTCCAATTGATTAGAAACTTATTAATTTTAAAGCTATAGGTATGCTACAAGAACCTCTGAAATCCTGCAAATATATTACCTGCTGTCATTCATATCCACTCTGAAGAGCTGAAGAAACTGGTTCCAAAGTGTTTATTTAATTTTGCAAGACAAATACATAAATTTGATATGTTCTTTTTTATTGAGATAAATTTTACATAGGATAAAAACAATCACTTCAAAATATAGAATTCAGTAGCATTTAGAATATTCACAATACTGTGCAACTACCACTTGCATCAAACAATTTTCATCAACCCCCAGAAAACCCGAAACTCACCGAACAGTCATTCTGTTCGGTGCCCCAGCAAAGCCCTGGCAAACACCTATCCACCTTCGGGCCCCATTGTTTATCCTATTATTAATATTTTGTAAAATACAACGACATAATTTGATGTTGTATGGCTAGATTCTTTCGCTAAGCATAAGCTTTTGAGGCTCATACATGTTTAGGATGTATCGGTACAAAATTCATATTGTATGGTTGACTAATATTCCATTGTATAGCGGTGCTGTGTGCGCAGTCCAATCCAATTCTTTGCCACCCCATGAACTGTAGCCCACCAGGCTCCTCTGTCCATGCAGTTTTCCAGGCAAGAATATTGGAGTAGGTTGCCATGCCCTCCTCCAGGGGATCTTCCCAACCCAGGAGTGGAATCTGCATCTCCTGCTGTCTCCTGCATGGCAGGTGGGCTCTTTACCTCTGAATCACCAAGGAAGCCCATTGTGTGGATATAACCCAGTTTGCTTTTCCTTTGTCTGTTGATGAGCATTTGGTTTTGTCCCACATTTTGGCTGCAGTCAATAGTGCTGCATTGAGCATTTGTGTCCAAATATTTGTTTGAGCACCTGTTTCAATTCATGTGCTAGTTGGTTGCCTGTATATCTTTTTCAGAGAAATGTCTGTTTAAGTATTTTGCCTAGTTTTTAATCAGATTGGTTGTTGTTAAGTTGTAAAAATTCTTTTTATATTCTGAATATTAGACCCTTTTCAGATTTATAGATGGCAAATATTTTCTCCCACTCTGTAGACTGTCTTTTCTCTTACTTGATAATGTCCTTTGATACAACAAAATTTGTTTTTAATAAGCCAAATTTGTTTGTATTTTCTTTTGTGGCATGTGCTTCCTTTATAATATCTAAAAGATCACAGCTAAATCTGAAGTTATGAAGATCTTCTCCTCTGTTTCTTCTGAGAATTTTAAGATTTCAGCCAGTATATTTAGGTCTTTTGTCCATTTTGAGGTAGTTTTTGTTTACAGTGTAAGGTCTGGGTTCAACTTCATTCACTGTCAGGTCAAAATTCAGTTAATCGAGAATCATATATTGAAGAAGCTATTCTTTTTCACTGTATGGTCTTGGGCCCCTTTTGAAATTAAGAAAATAAAATGGTTTTATATATATATATATATGTAATTCTATTCCATTAGTCTGTCTATTCTTATTGTAGCATCACTCTGTTTTGACTATATTAGCTTTGTGTAAGTTTTGAAATTAGGAGGTATGAGTCTTCCAACTTTGTTCTTATATTTCAAGATTTTTTATCTAGGGCTCCTTGAAATTCTATGTGAATTAAAGACTGTCTTTTTTATTTCTGCAAAAAGGTCATTAAAACTTCTACAGGGATTTCACTGAATCTGCAGATTATCTTAGGTAGCACTGTCATCTTGATAATGATAACCTTCCAATCTATCAATATAGGTTGTCTTTCCACTTATTTAAATATTCTTTCATCTTTTCCAGCAGTGTTTTGTAGCTTTCAGCATACAGTCTTTCATCCTCTTAGGTAAGTTTATTCTTAGATATTTTACTTCTTGGGTGTTATTGGAAATGGAATTGTGTTCTTAGTTTCCTTTTCAGATAATTTATTGCTAGTGCATTGAAACACAAAGAATTTATATGTGTTGATCTTTTATCCTGCTACTTTGCTAATCTAGCTTTTAGCTCTAATAATTTGTTTGTGGTTACTTTAGGATTTTCTATACATATAAGATCATGTTACCTGCAAATACTACCCAACAGACAAGTTAAAACAGACAATATAGTTCTTTGAGGCTAAGGTGTTCTCTGCTTCTTCTAGAATAGGGTCCAGGCCCCACCCAGGGTATATGAGCTACATTCTTCAATACTATTACAAAGCCAGGGAGAAGGTGGGACAGGCAGAAACAAAAACATCATTAAGCTTGAAGAAGGAATTCATAGGGCCTGGACTCCATCTCAGGCCTGTCCGTGCTGGCTGTGCTCGGCTGCCTCTCCAGCAGACTCTGAACTCTCTGCTTAGTGCCTGTGGGGATGACAATGGAAGGATAAGACCCCCTCCAGACAGGGGAATCTTGAAGATCACATCCAGGCTACTCATTGCCTAAGAGGAAGCATACCGTAATCACCCCTGTCTCCGGACAGGTCATAAACTTTTTTTCGTATCTATCAGGATGTAATCACAGGCTTATTGATTATTAACTGGTTGGAATGTAACTGCGGGCTTATTGACTATTGACTGGACATGTATACATGGGGTAGGTGGTGGGTTTAGACACGTACACATGGGGTAGGTGGTAGGTCTGGACACGTACGCATGGGGTATAAAAGATTTTCCAAATGCTGGTCGGGGTCCTTGGCTAAGAGGAGACTCTGCCTTGGGCCCGCCGGTGTAATAAACTGCACTCCACTATCTGTATTGTCCTTCTGAGTGAGTCTGTTTCCCGGAAAGCGTGGCTATAACAAGCTCTCTTACATTTTTTATTGCCATTTTAAAAAATTCAGTGTGCATTTATTTGCTATAAACCTTTGACTATTTTCATAGTTGTGCTGAAGTGGATAATGACAATTTTTTTCTCAAATTTGTGATTTTCTTTCACACGAAGCGCTAGTCCTTAGAGCTACCTACATTTGTCTGATTTTTTTCATGGCAATCAAAGCCAGTTAAATTTGGATAACATTAAACAAAAACAGGTGTTTTCTATATTATCCTTGGTTAATCAAAGGAGTCAATCTATGGGGAAAAAACAGCTGATCCCACCAACTCATCACAGAGAGAAAAGAAGTAGCTCTAGGAAACTCAAAGGTTGAAAACAGATTCATCAGGAGGTTGTTGTCATCATGATAATTCAGATCCAGATAAGTGTGCCTGTGCAACATTCTAATTCTCAAGGTTAAGAACCCTCAACCTTGGAGGTGTTAGATGATAGATTCTCTTAGCAATACTATGGAGAAGTTATCTAAAGGAAAGTATGCCACTCAGAAATGAAAATGAAATGTCCTCTAAAACAAGGAGGGTTGAGAACAGGCACACACAGGCTGCATGCAAACCCCCATTCCAACCCATTCTTAATATATACGCACAATCACGTATTGTTCCCAAACGCATTTCTATTCAATTTTAGAACCTTCCTCAGGAACCCAAGAAGCAAAAACAACTGTTCAGTTAGATTCTAAAGACAATACTGCTGTGGTCCTGAGATTCAGCGGGTGTCTCAAAGCTCATTACAAGCTCATGAGGTGCTGGTGCATATTTACAACGTCATAGTCTGCTTTAACAACATTATTTTTTTAATTGTGAAATCCACACTGCTAAATCAGACTAGTAGAATCTTTTCCCTAAAATCCTGAAAAAGATTATTTCATAATGTTTGCTTTAAAGGTATGCATGTTAATCTCAACTGCTTTTGTTATTGAATATAAACCTGTAGTACTAGAGTACAGTAGAAAGTAAACAAGAAAATACAGTCATAAAATGACTAAGGAAGAAGAAAATGGAATAAGAATTACAATGTCAAACTTTACTCCTAATTTCCCTTCAGAATACCCAGAATCATCATTTGATACTTGAATTATTCATGATGTTTGCATGCTACTTGCTTACTATTCCTATAGTTTCGTTATTACAGCATATTGTTTGGAGATGTTACTATTTCTACACATGGATCCTAGTTGATATATTTTTTTTTATTCTTAGTACATTTCTGTTCATGCTTACAGTTCCAAGTGAAAATGTTTCTCTTTGTAATAGAGAATTAAACCCAAGAATTTCATTTTTTTTAACGTTCAAATGACAGATTTGTTACAGGGGAGGAAGTACATTAATTTCATGATATTTGGCTTGAATATATCATGTGTGTCCCTTCCCACTCTAGATATTCATATAAAAATAGTCAAAAAATAACTAGAGAGAAAATTATATTTTATTTGGTTTTATTCTGACTATATATGCCTTGGCAGGTGGCGCTAGTGGTAAAGAAACTCGCCTGCCAATGCAGGAGACATGAGAGATGTGGGTTCGATCCTTGGGTTGGGAAGATCCCCTGGAGGAGGGCCTGACAACCCATTCCAGCATTCTTGCCTGGGACAACTCATGGACAGAGGAGCCTGGAGGACTACATTCCACAGCATCACAAAGAGTCAACATGACTGGAGCGACTTAGGACAGCACACAGAACAGATATGCCTTATTCCACTCTTTCTGCTTAGAATCATATCCACGAGCATTTATTCCAACAATGATTGTTGGAAGGACAATACAATCAGAATCAGTTATGTAAGGACTGAAAATGTCTTAAGCATATTTTGCAGTTCTAGAAAATAATAAAAGGACTAGTCCATAAAATAAAAATTATGATTTTTCTTTATGTTAAATTTACTCATGTCATGAATAGTTTTATATACTTAAAGCAATTAAGATGTAGTCTTTTCTCTAGAGTAATGATTTATTTAACAATCTGATATTATAAACCAGTGGACTGTAACAAAATGCAATTCTAGAAGTAAGCTAATTCGTCTCCTCAGCAACAGGGAAAATAAATGTCACATATGTCATGTGTGTTCTTGCATGGGAGGGGTAGAGTAGGGTATTAATTGTCCTGGTATTAAAGAACAAAATGAATTCTACTGTAGTCAACTTTTAAACAGGATTTCAGGGGAGAAGTTTTGTAGAGATAATTTTTGACTCATTTCTTTATTGTGTTTATTCATTTTTTTCCCCCACAAATGACGACATGATTTGTTTGGTCAGATAAATGATTGTTCATATAAAGTCTAACTATGTCTCCTTCCAGGCAACCATAAGTCCATTTCCTAAGTCTGTGAGTCTCTTTATGTTCTGTAAGTAAGTTCATTTGTACATACTGCTATATTTAAAAATGGATAACCAACAAAGACCCACTGTATAGCACATGGAGCTCTGCTCAATACTATATGTCAGTCTGGATGAGAAGGAAGTTTGGGGGAGAATTGATGGATGCATATGTATGGCTGAGTCCCTTCCGTGTTCACCTGAAACTACAACATTGTTAATCCGTTATGCCCCGATACAAAATGCTTTTGGTGTTAAAAAGATTAAAATTTTAAAAAAAGGAAAGAAAAACTTGAGAAGGAAAAAAGTGATTTATCATGAGGATATGAAATACTCTTGGAGATTTATAAACTCAAAATATAATGTTAGAAACATTAACAAGGATCAAGAAATTAAAAAAAAAAAGAAGAAGAAGAAGAACTGACTGAAGGTGATGTAAAATGCTATACTAATTGCCAAACAGAAGAATACAAACATCTAGAAATATGATAAAATGTAAGGACACCTGTGGCAACAAGAAAATTCAATAGCGTTGGAGAGAAAAGATACAAGGTAGATAATTAGAAACAACTCAGTTTGATATAAGGAGACAAGGAAGTCAGTTTTCAAAGTATTGAAAGCAAAGTTGATTCTGTAATTTTAGAACCATTATTGTAAATAACATTTAAAGGAGAGAGCACAGTCAAGAGTTCCCTGGGAGTACAAAGCTTTAGAAGGTTTATAATGAGAATATCATCTTGAAAACACCCTTTGATAAACCAAGTCAAAAATAACCCATGAAACTCTCAAGAATGCCATAATGCCTATTGGCAGAAAAGGATGATTAAATAATCTAATCAACTTAGTTATTTCATAAGAAAAAAACCAAGGGCTACTGTTGTGGTTGTGGTTTAGTTGCTAAGTCTTGTCCAGCTCTTTGCGAACCCATGGACTGTAGCCCACCAGGCTCCTCCGTCCATGGGATTTCCCAGGCAAGAATACTGGAGTGGGTTGCCATTTCCTTCTCCAGCGAATTTCCTCACCCAGGGATTGAACTCAAGTTTCCTGCTTTGCAGGTAGATTCTTTACTGCCCAGCCACCAAGAATTCTCCACAGGGGCCACTAATAAATAAATCATGCAGAGGGAGAGGGGAGCAGAGGAAGGAAGATGAGACACATTTGTGCTGCTTGTACTTGCTCCTTTGGGACAGATGAGAGTCTTCCCTGGAACCTAGAGGCAATAATGAAAGACGGAGATGATGAATATGAAATTGCACACCCAAGACCACATGCGAGGGCAGGGAGAGCTGCAGGTGGGGTTAGAATGAAAAGTGGGGAGGGAGAGGATAAGTGACAGTGGATGCTGAGGACCAGCCTCAGCGTTGGAAGGTGTAGCTGGTCTCAATAACCTCTGTCTTCTGAGTCTCTTCTCAGGAAGACATGCTCACTGGAACAAGGAGCTATTCCCAGATTGTCTGTGGAAATGTGGATCATGGGTATTAGTATTATTTATTAAGCTATATATGTTTCCTGTATTGTGTTACCTGTGCATTGTATTTCCTCAATAAAAATTTTCAAATGTTAATAATAAATTTAAAATGTGGAATGAAGCAAAGTACATCTTTTCAAGGACCCAGGTGTGATTCATGAAGATGGATTATCTATCTGCCCCCCAGAAAAATCTCAGTAAGTTCCCCAAACTAGAAATGATGCATACAAAACTATCTTGTGTTATTTTAAAAAAGCATAAATTTAGAAGCAATAGTTACTTTTGTTCTACAATTTGAAACCTCTGCAGAAAACAAACAGAAAGCCATGTAGAAAAATCTCAGATCCATGGGGAACTACAAGCTGAGAAGCATGATTTCCAAAAAATAGTAATAATGAAAACATCTTGTGTTAGACTCTATGAAGTGCCAGTCCTCAGTCATGTCCGACTCTTTGCAACCCTATGGACTATACAGTCCATGGAATTCTCCAAGCCAGGATACCGGAGTGGGTTGCCATGCCCTTCTCCAGGGGACCTTCCCAACCCAGGGATCGAACGCTGGTTTCCCACATTGCAGGCAGTTTCTTCACCAGCTGAGCCACAAAGGAAGCCCAAGAACACTGGAGTGGGTAGCCTATCCCTTCTCCTGCAGATATTCCCACCCAGGAATCGAACCGGAAGTGAAGTGAAAGTCGCTCAGTCGTGTCTGACTCTTTGCAACCCGATGGACTATAGAATCCATAGAATTCTCCAGGCCAGAATACTGAAGTGGGTAGCCTTTCCCTTCTCTGGGGAATCTTCCCAACTCAGGGATCGAAACCAGATCACCCTCATTGCAGGCGGATTTTTTACCAGCTGAGCTAAGAGAGAATCAGACTCTATGAATAGAACGAAAGCAATGCTCAGAAGATAGGGGCTTGATACACTTATATCATTATGTGTATACAAATACATAAATATCTTTAAATAATTTCTTTATAAAAATGCATGAATTATTCATCTGAAGTTGAAAAATGTTTAAGAACTCTATCAGAAAACAGACGTAAATAAGTAAATAGGAAGCAAAGATAACTAATGAGTTAGAAAACAGAAAATCTGTAGACTATCATAAGTATAATGTAAAAAAGTGCCCATAGGAAAAAGTCAGTAAAAGAGAATGATTTCTCAGTATATAATCTCACAATGCAGGAATAAAGTACAAATACACAAAATAAGAAATAGCTAGGGAGGAAAAAAAAAACTAAAATAGTTGAAACTTTAAAAAATAACAGATTTCAACTTTGCACAAGTCTATTCTAATGCATTTGAAAATCTGACTTAAAATACCAACTTACCAAAACTAGTCTGTGATGAAATAGAAGAGTCTAAATAGATCAATTTCCCTTTATGAAAGAGAAAGTTTTTTAACATGTCCCAAAATACCAGGCTCAGACAGTTCCACAGGGAAAAATTTTCCACAACTTAAAGAAAAAAGAATATTTCAAAATTAACTATTTCATAACATATGGAAGCTTTTTAAAAACAAAATTTTAATTAAGTAAACATAACAAAAACAATAAAAATTTAAGTGAAAAGTGAAAGTTGTTCAGTTATGGCCAACTCTTTGCAATCCCATGGATCATCCATATAATTCTCCAGGCCAGAGTACTGGAGTAGGTAGCCATTCCCTTCTCCAGGGGATCTTCCCAACCCAGGGATTGAATCCAGGTCTCCCACATTGCAGGCGGATCTTTATCAGCTGAGCTACCAGGGAAGCCGAAGTATACTGGAATGGGTAGCCTATTGCTTCTCCAGTAGATCTTCTGATCCAGGAATCAAACGAAGATCTCCTACATTGCAGGTGGATTCTTTACCAGCTGAGCTGCAAGGGAAGCCCTTGTCCCAAAAGAAGTCTCTATCCAATAGTTTACAGATATTAAGGAAACTTCCAATGAACTCACATAAATATTGTTGCAGAACCCCTAAGCAAATATTTGCAAACAAAATCAAACGTCATCATTGAAAAGTAATACATCAAACTTAAGTGAAACTACTTGAAAAAATATACATGTATTACAATATTTGAGAAACTATTCAACATTAATATAATCAATCATTTCTTTTCTAAGAATTAAAAAAAATATATTTATGAACTAGCTAGAGAGAAGGAAATGGAAACCTACTCCAGTAATCTTTCCTAGGAAATCTCATGCACAGAGGAGCCTGTCAGGCTATAGTCCATGGAGTTGCAAAGAGTTGGACATGGCTTAGATACTAGACATACACACATCTCCATATATGCAAGAACAACAAATGATACAATAGATGAATAGATTCCTCTTTAACAACATTTTTCATGAGTAGAACACACATAAACATCTCCAATCCACTATTGTCTCTGTGTAGAAAGTAGTAGACATGTTATTTGAACAAGGAGCCATGTTTATAATCATCATGAGTGTTTAATATTTAATCAGATGTATCTGTTGACATGAGTAGACAGGAACTTTCCAGTGAGTGGCAGATAAAATAATCAGATGAAAACTATTGTAAGCAATAACAAAGTTCTTAAATAGTAAGATACAATGTTAGTATACAGACATAGAGTTTATATATACAAGCAAAATACATAAAATTTCAAAGGATTGCTTTAATGTGTCCAAAATAGAATAAGAAATCTCATAGCACGTGTGAAAGACCCAACTGTAAATGTGAACCAATGAGAAATTATGCTGTGTTCTTGAAGTGAGAAGCTCAACATCATAAAAATATCTCCAAGGTAATGTAAAACTTTAAAGCAATTTGAATAAAAATAGCATCTGATTTTTTTTCCCTCTGGAATTATGCAAGAAGTTTTTAAAGTTTAAATGTAAATATTAATGAATAGTAGTAACTAGGACCAGTTGAGTCTAGACCATCAGGTAAAACTATTCTAAAACTATAATAATTTAAATTCTGTGATATCTGATTAAAAATAGGCAAAGAATAAAATAAATAGTCCTTAAAAGACTTTCATATACAGGAATATAGAATATGAAAAATGTGATGACTGATTTTATCAATTCAGATAAATAAAGGGAAAAAATAATTGGTGAGAAAAGGAAGAAAAGTCTGAAAATATAAAATTAAAGATGAGTAACAGTGTCTAAGACAGGTATGTAGAAATGACCATCATGAATCATTACTTGTTAACAAATTAGGAAATTTAAATAAAAACCATAAATGTCTAGGAAATTCAGAATTGCTAGTTTCAATGAAAAATATTAATAAACACATAAATGTTAAAACAGAAGTATTATTAACCAAACCATATTAAATATACTGTGTCTGTGTGTATGACAGATGGCTTTATATGTAAGCAATATGTCAAGAAACTGAGACAATCTCTCTTAGGGAATTTATTTTTTTATTTTTTCAAAATAATAAAAAGGGAATGAGATACCCAAGTCACTTGGTGTGTTAAAAAATGAAACTGATGTGATGGTAAATTTTATGTTCCAACTCTGTATGACAAGGTGCCCAGATTATTTGGCTAAATGTTATTTCTGGGCATGTCTGTGAAGATGTTTTCAGATAAAATTAGTGTTTCAATCAGAGGACTCATTGAAGCAGCTTGCCTTCTGTAGGTGGGCATCATCCAATCCATTGAGAGCCTAAATAGAATCAGATGTCTGAGAAAGGAAGAATTTGCCATGATTACATGGGCTGGGACATCCATCTTCTGCCCTTGATGTTATCATGATACTCTTTGCCTCAAGGGAGCCCACCTTTCAATAACCACAAGCGCTGTTCCTCTCTATTCTCTGTTAGCAACATATCCCTAGATTGCATATGAAGTCATGCTAAATATTGTCTCCTGCTAGGTATTCCACACTACAGGGCCCTTCGCAGGGCCAAGGCATGTTTTTAAGCCTGCTGCTGCTGCTGCTGCTAAGTCACTTCAGTCGTGTCCAACCCTGTGTGACCCCATAGATGGCAGCCCACCAGGCTCCCCCGTCCCTGGGATTCTCCAAGCAAGAACACTGGAGTGGGTTGCCATTTCCTTCTCCAATGTGTGAAAGTGAGAAGTGAAAGTGAAGTTGCTCAGTCGTTTCCGACTCCTAGGGACCCCGTGGACTGCAGCCTACCAGGCTCCTCCGTCCATGGGATTTTCCAGGCAAGAGTACTGGAGTGGGGTGCCATTTCCTTCTCCAGTTTTTAAGCCTAGTTTCCAGTATTTAAGTTTGCCGTGGCAGATCAGATTAATTTTCTTTATTTGTTCACTCCTAGCACTGGTGGGCTGCTGTCCATGGGGTCGCACAGAGTCAGACAGGACTGAAGCGACTTGGCATGCATGCATGCATTGGAGGAGGAAATGGCAACCCACTCCAGTGTTCTTGCCTGGAGAATCCCAGGGATGGAGGAGCCTGGTGGGCTGCCGTCCGTGGGGTCGCACAGAGTCAGACACAACTGAAGCGACTTAGCAGCAGCAGCAGGTAAGTTTTGTTTCCATGCAAGGTGAGATTTGTGCAGTGTACTTCCCCATCCATTGGTGCTGATTCAGCAATGTGATTTGTTTAGTCAATGGAATTAGTAAAGAAATTACAGTCATACTACTTCTAAGCCAAGTCTTCAAGAGGCTGTTCATGTTTCTGCCTGTTTCTTTGCACTTCTGTGAGCACCCTGAGAAAGGTGTCCACTACCTAGCTGCTGATCCAAAGACAATGCAGAGAAATATGGAGCATATCTAAACGGAACTCAAGGTCGAAAGCCAAAGCGAACTGACTCAAGGCCTGCAACAGAGCTTCCCCATCCAATCCACAGACAAATGAAAAGGAAAACAGGACAGTTTAGGCTGTTTTTTAATGCAGTGTTATTTTAGTGAAAGCTGGGTAATAGGATTGGGTGAGCAAAATCATGTCACATTGATTCTCCACATTAAAGGGACATTTAGACAGGAAAGTCTTTCTAGATGCAATTCTACACTTAATATGATTATAAATAGCTTAATATCTATATTGAAGGCATATTATAAGCAATTATTATGTGAGAAATGCCAAGGCTCAGTGGCATGAATCAAGTTGCAGAAAATATCATTTGAAAGAAGATTGTTCAAAAACACAATCATTTTGTTAATGTGACTGGATCAGTGCTTCCCAACTGGTACAATAATAAAGAATACGTCTGCCAATGCAAGACACACAAGAGATGCAGATTTGATCCCTGGGCAGAAAGATCCCCTGGAGTAGAAAATGACAACACACTCCAGTATTCTTGCCTGGAAAATCCTATGGAAAGAGGAGCCTGGTGGGCTACAGTCCATGAGGTCACAAAGAGTCGAACACAGCTGAGTGACTGACCATGCTCACATGTTCCCACAACCCTGTCCCCAGAGCTAGAAATTTTCTTCATACAATGATTATGCACTGACTAGAGCTATCTTTCTTCTTGCCATTGGTATTCTGCAATTTCAAGAGATCTTGGTTTGTTAAAAAGCTAGATTATCCAGCAAAAAAAAAAAAAAAGACCTTACTCCCAAAGAGATGGATTAATGAAAACAAGGGTGAAAAGTGACCTTTTTTTTTTTTTTAAATAAGGGTTAGTTTCTTGGCAAAGGTGCAGCAACTTATTTGTATTTTAAAATTAGAAATGGTCCAGGTGAAGCTGAGAAACATTTCTGAAAGATTTACTATTTAATTTGCTTTACTCACTTGATTATTTTTCTAGCAGGGATCTCTATATATTCTGGTCAAGTACACATGGAAAATTCTATTTGTAAATACAAAGTGGTGCACACTTTTCTCAGTGAGTGGACATCTTCAGAAAGGTAGATGGCCTAATTTAGTAACGCTGCACCTAGTAAGATTTTAGAGAACTCATTAAGTTGGTAAATGAAACAAAATGAAACTGCTAATGGCAGGCTAAGAAGGCTAATGTTCTGGGTACTTATTAGCTCCATAATATGAATGTATGTAAGACACTGCTTCTTGGCAACCTCAGTCTAGCCAGCTAGAGTATCTGGTGCCAATCAGCAGATCACTTGACTAGAGGCATCTGTCTTGGAAAATAGAGCATTGGGGGAAAATTATAAGCAGCAAGAAGCTGTTAAACAAATATGCTTATAAGGGCAGCTGATAAAACACAGAGAAATAATTTAGCAAATTCCAATTCTATCAAGAATGAATCTACGAATTTGGATCTCAGAGTCTCAAAGAAATACAGTGAAACAGAAAGTCACTACTTATTAAAAGAAATTTTTGAGTTAGTTTTTTTTTTTTTTTTTTCATTCCATAACCCACCATCTCCTTGAGGTATGTAAGCTGGGCCAGATTGGCAAGAAGGGTCTGATAAGTCAAGGTAAGGAAGGGGTCTGGAAATATTTTTCAGGTTATGTGAATGATAAGATCTTACACTATACACAAGTTACACAATAACTTGAAACATAGCTATGAGAGGGATAACTTAGGGTATTATCTAGGATGAGAATTGATGAGGATAACTTGCTGTTTCTCTCCAGCTCATGATTGTGTTTGGCTTAGGTGAGTGTTTCCTTTTGGGCGTTTGTCCTCATACTCAGGCAAAGGAGTTTGCCTTAAGTCACTGAATGACACATTTTTTACCTAACATATATTTTATAATTTAACATCTTATTTGTACTGTATCTGTACTCTGAAACGGTAGAAGGAATGAGCAAAGTTGAATCTAGAAGGAATTTGTGGTTCCTTTGCAAACTTTACATTGGAATGAGTGTCTTTATTCTTTGTACGTTCCCTTTCCACAAAGAGCTTGGACAATTGCAAGGTGGGGGTGGGTGGGTAGAACGGACTTGAAAGCAAATATTATGTTTCACAGTGCAGTTGGCCTTCTGTCCATGTACTGATATGTATTTTCCCACTGGAGCAAGAAACTGAGTTTTAGAAATACAAATGGAGATGAGAATAAAACGAAATCTGGTTCACACACTATCCTCAAAGTACTCAAATTTGCCACGTTTTTTGTTTCTGATTTTTTTTCCCAGTAGAACTTTTGGAAAAGCTTACCAAAATTAATTAAAATACCAGATTTTCTAGTTTCTTTATGGTCTACTGTAATATTAGACACTAGGAAGAACAAAATCTCATGAACTATTTTCAGTTTAATTGACTTTCTCATATCTGCCAGTACCTACCTTGATTCTGATGGTCCCACATTCTATTTTCTTTATAATTAGGAATGCTAAATTGAAGGCCATCAATTTGGACTTTATCTTTTCCCTCTTTTTTTGACTGACTGCTTCCACAGTGGACAGTCATTCATCTCGGTCTGTGCAAAATCTCTGTACTTCAGCTCTGCACAGTAAAGTGATTGAAAATCGCTTTTGAACTTTGAGGTGGAGGCTATGGACAAATATGGCCTGGAAGAGCATTTCCTGTGGCTTTGATTCCCAAATGGCATTCAAATATGTTAGTCATTCGCCCCAGGTCCTCACCTACTATTTCACCTTTGCTCGGTTTGCAAATGTTTATTTCTGTTCAGTCTGACCTACTGGAACACGATACAAAAGCTGCCTCTGCCAATTTCTCTGAAACTGCCTTTACAAATTCCTATTTTCTAGACCACTTGGCTTATCTATGCCATCCAGCTGGGTGTGCAATCTCCCTGTGCATTCCAGTTATGGTGTTTATCTTCCAGCAGTACAACCTGAATATCTTATTGAAATCTTGCCAATCACATTTAAAACAGTAACAGATATGGAGAACAGGCAAAGAATCACTGTGACTGTTCCTATTGGAAAGGCTTCTGAACTGGCTTCTGACAGCTTTTACTGAAGTAGTTCATGCCCGTTAGTGCAGTGGAGACAGAAAGATGCCCGCATGCTCGCATTTTATATTGTGCATTCATTTCTACACTGATGCTAGAATTTGGACTCTACTTCTCAGAATCTGTGTGTGCAGAGATGAATCTGGAGTAGAATCTCATGACTGACCACACTGAAAGGTGCACATGAGGTTGAGCCTTGGCTCCGTGTGCAATCCTTCTGAAAAGTCTCAGGCTCAATTTGCAATTTAAGATCAAGAAAGATGGAGTGATCCTGGCTACTAGTGATTCTGACTAACGAGTGCTTTTCAGGTATAAGGGCTCCAATATGTTATTGTTTAGGAACCTTTAACATCTCTAAACTGATTCTGTGTGTCTTTCATTTAGTATCTCCTAGCTGAACATGGGAGAAGGAAATGGCAACCCACTCCAGTGTTCTTGCCTGGAGAATCCCAGGGACGGGGGAGCCTGGTGGGCTGCCGTCTATGGGGTCGCACAGAGTCAGACACGACTGAAGTGACTTAGCAGCAGCAGCAGCAGCAGCTGAACATGATCCAACCAGAGGTTTATACCCATGGCTTTCACAAAGTCTCAAGTGAGTACAGTGACTTAAATCAAGTGCGCCTGTGAGGACAACAACTGTTTAGTTTACTTTTTCTTGTCCTAGGTATTATTGGACTGGCCAATATTAGCACAAATTATAATGAGCTGATGAGATATAGTATACAAAGGATTTTAGATTATTATACAAATTGCCAATTAAATGAACTTCAATATGCAGTATACAGTTTATTGGCCAGAAAATCCTTAAAGAAAAATAAGTGAAAGGAAACTTCTTTAGAATTCTGAACTATTTGCGTTACAGTCATCTCTGCTGCAGACTACAGGGATCTTTTAGATGCCTAGGTCTGCTCATGTTAGCAGTGTATATTTTGTTCTGGCATCACATATATGGGAAACTGTGTCATAAAACTGGGGATATCAATCATAATGCCTATTACCATAATGTTTTGGGGGACTGAGTCATTCATCACAGTAAACTAAATAAGCTTCCTCAAGATTTCAAATTAAATAAGCAGGAATATGATCTTTGGATGGTGTAGCTATGTCTTCCCTGCCATTGACAGAAGCATTTTAGAGACACATATATTCAAAACGTATTTGCATTTGCATAAGTCCTTTAGGACCAATGTTAGGAAGAAGAAAGGCCCTTGTTAGAAAAATCAATAACTCATCTGGTAAATTTCTGTATTTGTATCAGTTTTCAGGTGGAGATCTGGGGAAAACCATGACCTACTATCACAGAAATACTGGTGTAGAAAAAAAGATTGTATCATGACTTAGGGTATGGGTAACATAACAGAATCTTGAAAGCTGTGAAATCAATTTGGGCAAGGCTTTACATAGTTTCATCAAACTGCCTGTGATTATTACAACTCTGATATTTGTAATATACAACTAGAACTAAAAATCCAAAGCAAAACAGTAAGAGCAACATAATCATGTTGCTATTATTCTTATGTGTAATGGAACAACTGGCAGTAAAAAGAAAAATGCATGAACAACTTCTCAGAAAAAGTATTATTTTAAAAGAAAACATATAATATAAAAGAAAAAGTAGCATACATATGAATATAGGGGTGTATGTGTATATATGTTACTTTACACAGACTCAGTGACAGACAACAACTTTGGGGGAGATATTTATTTTCTGACTGAAGCTTTTTTAATATTTTCTCTTTAATGTTGATTTTCTAATGTTGCAATGAAATGTCTCTAAGCCTAGATTAACTTGTGGGGGTTTTGATAAAGTGGTCTCTTTAAGGAGCATCAAAACATAAGTTTTTATTGACATTTGAACTGCAGCAACTCAGAAGATTACATGTAGTTGTTCTGCATAATTTCCCAAGTAAATGCATAGTGCTTTCCTCCCAAACTCACAAATATATTGTAATATATCACAAAGATACTAAAAAAAAAAAATGCAACTATATGAGGTGATGGATATGATAATTAACTTGATTGTGGTAATCATTTGATTAAAATATGCACATTAAATCATCACATTGTATACCTTACATATATACAATTTTTAATTTGTCAATTGTACTTCAGTAAAGTTGGAAAAAAATAAGACAATGCAAAGCTTTGAAGTCAAATAACTGTGCTTTAAATTCAAGTGTACTTTTATTTTTTCAGCTTTATTAAGTATAATTAACAAATAAAATTACAATGTATTTAAAGTATATTTGTTATAATTATACATTGTGAAAGGATTCTCATAACTGATTTAATTAGCACATACACCTACTCACATATATAGCTTTTGTGTATGTATGAGAACACAGTTCTTTAGCTTAGCAAATGTCAATTACATAATACAGTATTACCAACTATAATCAACATGTTATATATTCGACCCTCAAGCGTCATTTATCTTATAAGTGAAATCCCTTACCTCTTTACCAGTTTCTCCCTGTTTTCCCAAACTTTCAGTCCCTGGTTACCACCATTCTACTGTTTTTGTGAATTTGACGTTTTTTCAGCTTCTTTATATGAGATACCACGCAGTATTCATTTTCTCTATCTGGCTTATTTTTCATAGCATGATGTCGTTCAGGTTTTTACATGTTTTTTTTTTTTGCAGATGATAATATATCCTTCTTTTTGTAAGGCTAACTAATATTTTGGAGACAATTGCTTTCAATATCTGTCCAAACAGGAGGAAGAGGGCACAGAATGTCTTTGGGCACTGTTTATGTTTGTAGCAAAAAAAATTAACAGTTCAGTTTGTGACCTTCCCAAGTCTGCCTTTGGAAGCTAGTGTTTAAACAATACTTCCTACATATGACATAATTCAGAATTAAGAGAATTTTCAAGTTTTATAGCTCAGTTCATTCAGTTCAGTTGCTCAGTTGTGTCCAACTCTTTGTGACCCCATGGACTGCAGCACGCCAGGCCTCCCCGTCCATCGCCAACTCCCAGAGCTTTCTCAAACTCGTGTCCATTGAGTTGGTGATGCCCTCCAACCATCTCATCCTCTGTTGTCCCCTTCTCCTCCCCACTTCAATCTTTCCCAGCATCAGGGTCTTTTCCAATGAGTCAGTTCTTCGCATCAGGTGGCCAAAATATTGGAGTTTCAACTTTAGCATTGGTTCTTCCAATGAAGCTCACATTTCCTCTTATAGAATTTTCTCCATAGCTGCAGACTCTCTGCTCTTTCCATCCACCTCTGCTGTTGCTGCAAGAAATGTCTCTACTTAACATCATATTAACATATGCTTTTTTTTAGTCACAGATCTGTTTTTATGCTTGTAAGTGCTTTGATCCTACAGTGTATTCAGGTTAATTGTCAGTTGTCTTGACTCAGTATAAAATGCTCTTGATAATCTGGCTTCAATATGTTGTTAACCCACTGAAGTACTTCCTTGGTTACACGAAGCATGATTTGCTCTTTTAAAGGTTTCATATAGCTACCAAAATACATTGAAAATTTAAGGGCCAAATGTTAAAAATGAACTGTGGAACAAGATGCTTGAGAAAGCGTCAGGAATTCCAGGTTATAAAATTTTCTTTCATTTCTGGAATTTCACTATAAGGAAAATGATAAGAGGGAAAAAACAATAAATTAAAAGGCTGGGAAGAATGTGTGGCAAGAATTTTAGTGAGGAACATCCACATATTGTGGAGATTTCTGTAATCTAAAATGCCAATAAATCTATTCTGAAAATCTATGTACATTTTTCTAGAAATGCTAAAGCGTGGAATGAAAATTTACTGAAATTTGCTTAAGGAAATTTTCTTTCTCCACATGCTTCTGACTTCACTGCAAAACCATAGTTTTCTATCTATGCTGCACAGTTTTCTTAAATCTTTGCCCATGCTGTCATAATAATTTAAACAGTACACATAATAAATAATTACCTTTTCTACAGTGTGAGTAGACATCACTTTCCTTCATGGTATGTTTGATAACATACATGTTGAGTAAACAGGAATTTTGGTGGCATTAAACAAATTTATGAAGAAATAATGTTGGGAACAAATAAATGAATAAGATATAATACTGACCTTTATCAGGTTATAGTCGCAAACATAGTAATAATGCATTAATATATTTTTTAATATCCTTGAAAGAGTAACTTATAGTACAGTGAAGCACATATTCTAGATCATAAATACTATATTCACTGTATTGACAAGAATATTTGTGAAAAATATAAAATAGATGAGAGGATGCCAGATTAAGTCCAAGAAACTGTCATAAGTTAAAGAAAAAACAAACTTATTTCCATAAAACTACATTTCCTGCTAGATTCATTTTTTTCTGTGAAACAAAATTATCAGCTTAATTATCTTTTTATTGTTTCCTTTTCCACAATTTCCATTCATCTTTGTCCTGAATTGTATTAATATTATGATGAAAAATATCATGCTTTTGCTTGTCATCAAAATAGGGTTTCAGAGAAAAGATTTACCTTCCCACCAAAGCCAACTTAAAAAAAAGAGAAAGCAACTAGACTAATTATATGGAATAAAGATTGTTACAACTGTGGAAAAAAGTCAGTGAAGTAGACTGATGCGTAACACAATGGTCACATATATATATGCTCAGTCCTCTCTGGCTCTTTAGGACATCATGGACTGTAGCCCACCAGGCTCTTGTGTCCATAGAATTTTTCAGGCAAAAATAGTGGAGTGGGTTGCTACTTACTTCTCCAGACTGAAATATATCTATGCTTCCCCAGGTTAAAGCCTTCAGGGAGTTTTCAGGAGGGCACATGAGATGGGAACCCAGAGCAGAATGTTGGATCCCCTGAATTGAGCTGATAAGAGCAGAGAAATGATGGAGAAAAGTGTCACAAGAGTTTGCAGGTCAAATTCCCCGCAGAACAGAGGTTCATAGAAGTGGACTCCGGAGTTTTACAAAGGGTTTCCCTCAAGATTTCCGCTGTGGATTGAACAAGACTGACCTATATGTTAAGAACGAACTACTGAGGGAAGATTCACCCCCAAAGATTATTGAAAACATTGTGTGACACTCACACAGGATTAAAAATAAAACCTATTGCCACCAGTCAGACTGGAAGACCTCAAGCATTATTAGACATCATACAGACTACACACAAGGCCCTTGCCTCAGTGGTGTGGGGTAGTTAGATCTAGAAAGAGCAGTGATCCAAATCTGCCTCTGCATGGTGTGTGTGTGTGTGTGTGTGTGTGTGTGCACTCAGTCATATTTGACTCTTTGTGACCCCATGGACTGTAGTCTGCCAGGCTCCTCTGTCCATGAGATTTTCCAGGTAAGAATATTGGAGTGAGTAGCTATTCCCTTCTCCAGGGGATCTTCCCAACCCAGGGACTGAACTTGCATCTCCTGCATTGGCAGGTGGATTTTTACTGCTGCATCACCTAGAAAACCCTAAATCCCCAAATCTGCCTAAATCCTAAAAAAAGAAAAAAGACCTGAAGACCTCAAGCTAGTTTGAAATAACTTAATTACTCCTAGAACAAAGCACAATGATATTTTCAGAAAACCAAAATATGAAGTGCCCACCAAGGTAAAGCTCACAATGAAAGTGAAACTGTTAGTCACCCAGTCATGTCTGACTCTTTGTGATCCCATGGACTGTAGCCCACCAGGCTCCTTTGTCCGTGGGATTCTCCAGGCAAGAATACTGGAGTGGGTAACTATTCCATTCTCCAGGGGATCTTTCTGAACTCACAATAGCTGACATCCAATTGAAATTGTAAGCAAAACCAAAAAATATATAATAATAATAATAAAATGACTTTTAATGAGGAAGATAATAGATCAGTTAAAACCATTCAAAAATTGACTCAGATTTTAGAATTAGCAGACAATCACATTAAAATGTTTATTAAATATTTATTGCAAAGTTACAAAGACATTTGATGCAGAAAGAATAGTCTTCCAAGATGGCAGGGGAATATTAAACATTCAAAAGAAGAAAAATCATAATCAATATTTTGCATCATATGCACACTCTAAATTCTAATCAATCATGGATCTAACTACAAACTCTAAATCTATAAATACTCTTCAATGGGAGAAAATGATTATGACCTTGAGTTATGCAAATTTTTATTGATATGGCACTAAAAGCAATCATAATGACTAAAGCTCAGTTTAAATTTGCTAGAATGTAAAATAGCACAATAACACACACCAAAATCCAAATAAAAAGTAAAAAGTCAATCAAGAATGATCACAGATATTAGAATTAATAGTCAAGAAAATTGACATGATAGATTTCAAACTTTTAGAGATGAAAAATAAATGTTTGTGATGGAAATATTATGTGATCAATAGGAAAGGATGTTTTAATGAAAAAGTAAAAATTATAAATTATTTTAAATTGAAGAAAAAAAAAGGATGAGTTGGTTGGATGGCATCACCTGCTCAATGGACATGAGTTTGGGCAAGCTCCAGAAGTTGGTGATGGACAGGGAAGCCTGGCGTGCTGCAGTCCGTGGGATGGCAAAGAGTTGTACATGACTGAGCAAATGAACTGAACTGAGTCCTTTATCTATTGTGGAGGGTTATGTATTTGGGCAGAGAAGGCAATGGCACCCCACTCCAGTACTCTTGCCTGGTAAATCCCATGGACGGAGGAGCCTGGTGGGCTGCAGTCCATGGGGTCGCTAAGAGTCAGACACAACTGAGCGACTTCCCTTTCACTTTTCCCTTTCATGCATTGGAGAAGGCAATGGCACCCCACTCCGGTACTCTTGCCTGGTAAATCCCAGGGACGGGGGAGCCTGGTAGGCTGCCGTCTATGGGGTCGCACAGAGTCGGACACGGCTGAAGTGACTTGGCAGCAGCAGCATGTATTTGGGGGGCAATATTTTTTACCCTGTGCTTGATCTTTCAAGCCATTAAGTTTGATACATATTTATCAAATTATATTTTTTTACTGCAAAATCATATTTTAAGTTACAAAAGAAGTTATTTAATTTCTTTTAAATCAATAGGATCCTCTTGTTCTTTCCTTTATGTTCAGGTGTTGACACAGGTCCTCAGTTAGGTCATTCAGTCTAATGGTCTGGTTGTTCGACCATTTTTAGTATCAGGTATTCTGGTAATGATAAAGAGACAAGAGACGTTTTCCCATGCTCATGTATTTTAAGGCCAGCTGTCATGTCCTATTGTAAGGATATTAAGTTCTAAACTCTCCCTGCCCCTTCAGTGTCTAAAGGACAGAGATTATTCTATATATCTGTTTGATTCACTATAGAAATTTGGGAATTCAGACAGGCTTGGCATGTCTGTGGTTTGGCGCAGATATAATATTGCCTCTTTAAGTCAAAAGAATCCCCAAGTCCTGGGTTACACTAACCTCTGTCCTGGGGTCTGTTCTCTGACGCTGCTAACCAGATTTCTGCCAACTCAAGGAGGACAGGATCCTGCATTCTCCTTCTACGACTTCCTCAACAGTTCAAAACTACAGAGGCTGCAAATGGAATCATTGCTTCCATGTCTCAGGAGGCATCTGGCTGAATAGAGCATGCGATTTGGAGTTTGCAGTGGTGAGAGGGGAGCTACATTTAGATAAATTGCTTTGTGGCTCAGCTGGTAAAGACTCTGCCTGCTGGAGAACGGGGTTCCATCCTTGGGTTGAGCAGATCCCTTGGAGAAGGGAAAGGCTACCCACTCCAGGATTCTGGCCTGGAGAATTCCATGGAGTGTATAGTCCATGGGGTCACAAAGATTCAGGCATGACTGAGTGACTTTCACTTCAATTCACTTCACCTCTAATACCTATTTTAACAAAAGAAATATGAACTTCCCTCATCCATCTCCAAGATCCAACATCGTGTCATGTTAGTTGTGAATTTATCCTTGTGGATGTTTTTATAGGAATTTTTGTAGACATCATCCTATGCATCTACAGTACTAGGTCTTCTTTTCATTTCACCAATAAACCAGTTCATAGTCTTTTTTAAAGTTGACTCAACTCTTTCCATTGATTATGTTTTGACTGTATCATAGAATAAACAAACATGTATACACATGTATATGGGTTTCATGTAGGTTTCACAGAGTTTTATAACATACTTTTGTTAACTTTTTATGCTTGACTGTTGGCTTGAAAAGTAGTTCTAAATTTAATGTTCTGAACGTTAGAAGCATATCTTTATTATCTATATTCTAGCATGAAGTCTTATACTTGATAATTCTGATATCAATCAGATTCTTGGTCAGTAGATAACTTTTTCTTCCAATCTAAGCACCTATCCATATCTTTGGAATTTAAATTAACTTGAGTAAAAATGATGTTCCGAATACTTCAGAGAAAACTCTTTTTGCTGTGTTTTTTCACCCCATACATTTTTCTCTAAAGTCAATTGGTTAAACATGTTTTTTAGCTTCAAGAATTCATCCTCACTTCTGGCTTTGGAAATTTCTGGGAATACTTTTTTCTATTTATTTTGTCTTTTGGGGAATTATTAAATAGATGCTAGAACTTTCTGATCTTTCTTATTTTAAAAATTTTATATAATGTTTTCTAACATGTTATAATGTGTTCACTGTTTTGAAAGTAGTCTCAACTTCCTGGACTTCATTTTGTAAAGAATTATTTTGGCAATGATAATGCAATTATTATGAACTCTAATTTTCTGATTGTTCCATTTCATACCAGCCTTTTTTCTTCTTCAAAACTAACAAGTTTTTGAATGTCTCAGAAATTATACATTAGTAACATTTTAAGTTCTGACAAAATATGGTGGAGATACCATTCTTCAATCATAAATTAGAGAAAGAACTTGTCAGGGTCAAACTGACTTGGCCATCTAGTCAATAATAAAAAAGCTGCAATGTATTTAGATAGAAGCAGACTTTGCCTAGAGGAAGGGATAAATCTCACATACCTGATAAAATTAGATCCCAAAGAAAGCTGTATGTAAAAGCCTGGACCACATATAGACACATTCGACCTATTGCTCCAACCATATGTGAAACAATACCCTGAAAATTAACCTCCAACTCATCTCATCGAGATTAGTCATGTTCAATATCTCCTCCTGCAGGTCTGTAATGAAAACATTACATAGATAAGTGAACACAACACATAATTGAATAGTACAGATGCATTATTTTCTAGAGTTTGAAATATACTCTTTTGTTGTTGCATAGTCACTAAGTTGTGTCCAACTCTTTTGTGACCCCATAGACTGTAGCCAGCAACGTTCCTCTGCCCATAGCATTTCTCAGGGAAGAATACTGGGGTGGGTTGCCATTTCCTTCTCCCAGGGGATCTTCCTGGAGCAAGGATCAAACCTGCATCTCCTGCATTGGCAGGTGGATTCCTTACCACTGAGCCACCTGGGAAGCACTCTCCTTTACCTCAGAAAAGACAGTGTACTTTGATTGTGTTATTTATATAGGGAGCTGCTTCAGGATGCCAAGTAACATAGTTATTGACTCTTTTCTGCATGGTAAATATTGTGATGCATTTTTGTACAGAAATATATATCTGAAAGCTTTTGTATGTTGCAAAAGAATAAAACTTTGCTATTATGAACGAAATATTCCAGACAGAAAGGGCTGTGAGAAGACACAGTAGAGCAGTTTGATGGTTTATTATGTGTAACTGCCCAGAGTTTTTCATAAGCATGCTTCGAACCTCTGTCAATGCATCCTGATAAGTAAGTGAATTTCTATTTTGAAGAGTAGTCACAAAGGAAAAGTAATTGAAACATCTCTATCAAGAAGTGCAGTTCAACCTGTTCAAATAGGACCAGAAAAATATATGATTTCTACATCTAATGTTTGGTGAATATGAGAGTGAGGACACTTTCCATCACTGTATGATGCTAACACCAACTGTCAGAAGGAATATTTATAATTAGCATAGCAACCTGGATGTCAAGTTGTCTTATGGAAAATAGAACATATGAACTTAGAATAAAACATACTTAAGACTGTCTTCACTATTAAAAGAGAAAGCTATGCACTGCATAAACTCAGGTTTAAATTTTATGATAGCTTGTGTGATAAGAAGTGAAGTTATACTTTTTAGTACCCAAGGAGTAATACCAGAATAAGGATTAAGGACCTCTGTCTCTTAAGTTCACTTAAGTAGCTCAATCATGTCCAACTCTTTGTGACCCCATGGACTGCAACATGCCAGACTTCCCTGTCCATCACTGACTCCTGGAGCTTGCTCAAACTCGTGTCCATCGAGTTGGTGATGCCATCCAACCATCTCTACTCTGTCATCCCCTTCTCCTCCCACCTTCAATCTTTCCCAGCATCAGGGTCTTTTCAAATGAGTCAGTTCTTCCCATCAGGTGGTCAAAGTATTGGAAATTCATCTTCAACATCAGTCCTTCCAATGAATATTCAGGACTGATTTCCTTTAGGATGGACTGATGTGATCTCCTTGCAGTCCAAGGGACTCTCAAGTGTCTTCTCCAACAATACAGTTCAAAAACATCAATTCTCTGGTGCTCAGCTTTCTTTATGGTCAACTCTCACATCTATACATGACTACTGGAAAAACCATAGCTTTGACTAGATGGACATTTTTTGATAAAGTACTCTCTCTGCTTTTTAATATATTGTCTATGTTGGTCACAGCTTTTTTCCCAAGCAGCAAGCGTCTTGTAATTTCATGCCTGCAGTCACAATCTGTAGTGATTTTGAAGCCCAAGAAGATAAAGTCTGTCACTGTTTCCATTGTTTCCCCATTTATTTATCATGAAGTGATGGGACTGGATGCCATGATCTTAGCTTTTTGAATGTTTAGCTTTAAGTCAGCTTTTTCACTCTCCTCTTTCACTTTCACCAAGAGGCTCCTCAATTCCTCTTCGCTTTCTGCCAGAAGGGTGGTGTCATCTGCCTATCTGAGGTTATTGATATTTCTCCCAGCAATCTTGATTCCAGCTTGTGCTTCATCCAGCCGGACATTTTGCATGATATATTCTGCGTATAAGTTAATTAAGCAGGGTGACAATATGCAACTTTGACTACTCCTTCCCAATTTGGAACAAGTCCATTGTTCCATGTCTGGTTTTAACAGTTGCTTTGTCACCTGCATGCAGATTTCTCAGGAGGCAGGTCAGGTGGTCTGCTATTCCCACCTCTTTAAGAATTTGTTGCAACCCACACAGTCAAAGGCTTTGGCATAGTCAATAAAGCCGAAGTAGACGTTTTTCTGGAACTCTCTTGCTTTTTCAATGATCCAACAGATGTTGGCAATTTGATCTCTGGTTCCTCTGCCTTTTCTAAATCCAGCTTGAACATCTGGAAGTTCTCAGTTCACATTCTGCTGAAGCCTCACTTGGAGAATTTTGAGCGTCACTTTGCTAATGTTTGAGTTGAGTGCAATTGTGCGGTAGTTTGAACATTCTTTGGCATTGCCTTTCTTTGGGATTGGAATGAAACTGACCTTTTCCAGTCCTGTGGCCACTGCTGAATTTTCCAAATTTGCTGGCATATTGACTGCAGCACTTTCACAGCATCATCTTTTAGGATTTTAAATAGCCCAACTGGTATTCCATCACCTCCATTAGCTTTGTGTTTTCAGGAGCTACCTAAAGTCAACAGTAATGTAGAATTCACACATGGGAACTTCGTTTCTCCAATACAACATGGGATTGGCATAACAATATACAATCTTATGAATTGTGGTTTATGTAACTTTAATCCATTAATTTGTGTACAATTTGATGCAAGATTTTCAATCGGTAAATATACAACATTCTTTGAAAAATCAACAAAAAAGCATATATTTGGTGTTGGTTTTTTTTTTTTTCTGATTGCTCTTCACATAGAGGCTTCTTCTAACTCTAAACTAGAGATATTTACATTTTTTATTTGTGATGGTGAAATACTTTACTATGTTTTTATGAGAAAGTCTATACTAATGGGAAATAATTTCTGATCTATATTGAACCACACAAATATCATGCCTTTATCAAATTTCTTTTTTATGACATTATTAATAAAGACCTGCTTTCTCTTACAAAATTGCCATTATTTTTATATTAAGAAAAACTATAAATATTAAATACTCTTAAATATTAAAATATACCTAAAATCCCAAAAATGAGTTAGTAGACCTTGCATTGCCATCAGCCAAATTAGTATCATTAATATTTTATCATATTCATTTCAACTATTTCATTTAAAGATATATATCACTCATGACATAGCAATCCACAACCTTTTCTCTTTCATTCTTTCCAATAAATCTAGGAATAATATGCATATTTTATTATGTAGAATTATTATTTTGCATTAGATTCTGACACTGATAGCTTTTGAAATTTTACTGTATTTTCCTTTGGATCTTACATTATTTCCTTAATTTATAAAACTTACTTAATTCATGATATGAGAAGATATAGCTTTTCATGTCTCCTTTCCTATATTAGACTTCTTTTCCAATTAAATAGAATTTTCAACTGTATATTTCTGAGAATTATCTGAACAATTTTTAGAAAAAGTTGCCTTTCTGTTACAAATGTTCAAAGTCTCTTCTTGAATAAGTACCATTGTCCTATGTCAAATGTAACAGGTTTTTCCCATGGCCCCCTGGTGAATGTTTGGATTAGACAACTCTTCCTTCCAGCTGTTAATCCAACTCTGATGAAAACTCAAACCAAATTGACAACCTAATAGGTACAGAGATAGATGGTGAAACTCAAGTGATTTCTTCCTTTGAAAAAGTGACTAATGAAAAAATATAGGCTTCCTTTGGAGTTAAAGGAGAAATGATTTGGTGCTTTATTTCCCAAGGGTCAGTATGTTACAGGCTAGTTTTTTTCCCCTTTGAGAAACTATATCCTATTTATGAATAATACCTTTTGAAACCCCAGCATTCATCTGATACAAAAAATAAAGGCAGCACATTTGCAGAAAGGTTATGAATGTGTCACTGAAAACTGCTGGCCTATATTCTCTTCCTTTAAAATTGGCTCTAGTTGAATGAACATCACTCTTCCAAGTAAGAACTTTATCCCACACTACAAATGTGCTTAAGAGCTTATTAGCAAGCATAATTCCCAATTCCCCACTATCTTCCAAGCAGCAGAAAAGGCAGACTCTGGTCACATTTAGTAGCTTCATTTTCCCCAAACTTCAGGAATTCTCAACTTTGATCATTGTTCTCCTTTCTCCACAGTGATTTATGTGATATATCATGGCCCCCTTGACTGCTTACATATCTCTAGCAAGACTAGAAAAAATAGTTTCTTAAAACTATCAACCTTGGAATATTTTGAGACATAAAGTAACATCATTAACAACCACGGGTGATTTATAATTTAACATATTTTTCAAAGATTTTTTAGCAATGAGAGCTACATGAGAAATTTTTGCCAAAAATGAATGTACATTTCTTCTGATATGAGATGCCTTTATGTGATTATGTGGGCTACATGTTTTTATCAGCCTACACTGAAATGTATTTTTTCAGTATAACATTTTTTTAAAATTTATTGAGAAATGAAAGTCTGTGACATAAATATATCATCAAATCAGGAAAGGGTTAAAAATACAGTTAATCACATTTACATTAAGAAGTAAAACTCAACACCTAATTGAGATTCAGAAGCAAACAAAAATAGGTATTTTTAAGAAAAGCATTTTAGGCTTTTACGTTTAAGTTGAACTGATCAAACCTCAGCTCTAGTAGTAAGGAACAAGATAAGGAACTCTGTGGTGTGTGTGTGTGTGTGTGTGTGTGTGTGTGTGTGTGTGTGTGTGTGTGTGTGTGTTTTGTATATGTGGAATAAAGAAATAATGTTAATTCAGTAGCCAAGAAGCAGGACCCGGCAGAACAAAGTGGGTGGGAGGAGGTGGAGAATTGGGGGATTCTTAACAAGCCTGTGACTCATTAAAAGAAAGATTTCACAGAGCTATACAGTATAAAAATCTATTCCAAAATAACATCTTCCTCCACTGTGTTTTCATACCACTCAAAGCATGTATTTTACTATTCTTCATATTATATCATGGCTATCTGTGGCTTAACACCACATTAATATCTTTAACTTTCTATTCACTATCAAGTCTTATGTAAGAAATAGCCATCAAAGTAACTGTGTAAGGCATCAGTCTTTATGATGTACCAAACAACTTCTGGAGTAAATTTGGATTATTATCTCAGTTCATATAACTCATAAGTCACCCTTCTATAGAAGTGAGCTGTATACTGTTTCAGATCCTGTAATGTCCTTGAGAGATCAACACCCACACTACTATCTGTCTTGCATTTTGCACAAACAAGTGATAATTAAAGGCTGTGTCTATAGGAAGAGCCTCCAAAATTTCAGTCTGTCACTTGTATGTAACAGGTGAACTCTAAGAGCAATCATCTCCTTGCAAGAATGAAAACCATTCTCAGCAGCAGTCAGACTTTTGACATTCCAGAAAATGTTGACACATTCAGAAGAAATGAACAGTTACTGTGAAGGACCCGAGAGGACTCCACTCACATGAATGTTACAAAGTCTCCTTGGCAGGAAAAGAGAGGATCCATATTGGCAAATGATAGGAAAATAGAAAGGAATTGACTGTGGTTCCGACTCTCAATGGTCATGTACAGAGATAGCGCACTGCACTTTCCTCACCAGATGAGGTCTGCATATGTTCACTTCTCCATCAATGTTTACTCAGGAGAACAGGTCTCTTGTTCAGATCTGAAATCTGGGGGTAAAGTTACATCCACAATATGAGGATAAGACCAGTCATTCCTTGTTCTCAAGCCCCAAAAGATGAGTTCATTCTCGAAAGAAACACATTTAAATTGTGTCAAATTCAGACACTTTGATTCAAACCACAATAGTTAAACCAAAAAAAAAAAAAAAAAGGATTGTATTTATAATTCTGGAAAAGGAACAGTTCAACAGGCTGATGAATAGTATCTAAGAATTGTGCAGCTATGGAAAAAATCATGAAGCTAGATGATTTTTAAGATTTTTTTGGTCATATTTTAAAAACGTAACAAAGTCTTGCATTAAAACTAAAAAAGGAATCAATGCTTCTTATGGTATCATTTATCAAGAATGAGTTAAAATTATTTCATTTAAAACATGTATATGCTCATCAAATATTACTGAACACATATAAGATTCTGTTCAACAAGACAGCGTTCAACAATCTGGAGATGACAGAAAACAAGAAGTGGCACGTGGAACTGTCTGGAAGCAAACATATGAGGAGTCTATTAAATGTTCGAGCACTTGTGAAGTATCCATATTGTCTTGGAGTCATGCTTTATCAGAAATGAAAGAAACTTCTCTGAGGCAACATCTCCTACTGTGTGGGAAGGAGAACCCACAGACTTTAGATCCTGAGTATTATACCTCCCTTTGGCACATCAAGGAGGAGTCAGGGTCTGAGTTTTAGAGCATTTCAAGTGTGCACTTCACCAAAATGATAGCTGACACTCATAGAACAGAATGACCTAATAGAACAAATCACCTGAAAATGGGACAATGTAAAATTTGACAATTCAAAATATGACAAACTTGTCAATTAAATATGTAAATATTCTAAATGAGATCAGCTGGGGAAAAAACAGAAAAACTAAATAGAAATAGGTTAGAAAATATAGATTGATATTAAATATTCAATTGATCATAAATATGTATACAAAGAAGCAATAAAGAGCTGTAAATTAGGCCCAACAACAGCAATGAGGTAAATAATAGAGAAGAGTCCAGACAATCTGGCAGTTAGGGCAAAAAATTAAAACATCACCATCAGCATAACCGGAGTTAAAATATATAAATAGGTTAAATATTTAAACAAATATACTGTGAGTGTATAAAAATTAAAAGATTCTTTTCCAGAGAATAGGACGCTTATGTAACTTAAAAGTTGAACCAATGCAAACAATGTAAGAGCCGTGACTTTTTCATCTGTTGGATAATTAATGTTCATTTAACTGTGAATCAAACACTCCTTCAAAGAGGCTATATTCAGAGTGTAAGAAATGGAATTACAGTGGCAATAGATATAGCACATGCATGTTCTGATTATTTTTTGTACATAATTTTTGAAATATATGAACATATTCAGCTTGATTTACACTTGTTTTGTCTAAAACTGATCAGATGTTAGAGGGGAAAACTCATCCTCATTTTAAGAATTGTTGTTTTTTAAATGGGTGCCAATTTGCTTCAAATGAGGAGATTGCATTGTCAGATATATTCAGGAGTCTTCTGTTAGGCAATATCAGAAAGAAGAAAAATGATAAGCAGGATTTTTAAAGACTTCTGGGGATGGATCCCAATGCTAGTATTGATGTAACCCTTTAAATTATGTTAAATTGTATGTCATTTTGATAAGTAACAGAATTCCCTGGTGATGAAATTGAAGACAATTTTTGACATATAGTAAGAAGTAGAAGTAAAGGTTTCATTTTTTGAATTTTTGTTTTTGTTCATAAAGAATGCCCTCCCATTGATCTAGTGTAGGTTTCTTATATTTCTTTCAAAACTGTTTTGCAATTTTTACCATATAGTCTCTACACATATTTATTTTATTAGATTTATAATATTTGACGTTCTTGATATTATTGTAAATGTCCTTTCTTTTGTTAATTTTCAATTTCCTTTCTTTTGTTAATTTTCAATTTCCTTTCTTTTGTTAATTTTCAATTAATTATAGTCTATTGCTAGTTTCTAACAATGCAATAGATTTTGCATGTTGACCTTGTATTCTGTGAAAACGCTAAACATTAGATTTAGTAACGTTTTAATGCATTATTTGAGATTCTTTGTGTGAACAATCATGTAGTCTGAGAATAGAGATAATTTTATTTCTTTTCAATCCTTATGTGATTTTGTTTTTCTTTTTGCTATGATGAATTTTCTGGAAAAGATGTATCTCTTTGTCTGGTGTCAGAATAATACTGTGCTCATTAAAGTAGTCAGAAAGTGCTCTCTTTCACTGTTGAAAACTTTGTTAACAATGAATATTATTTCTTGCTTAAATATTTGAGAGTATTCATCAGAGAAGATATCTGGACCAAAGGTTTCCTTTGTAGGTTTACAGACTTTTTCCCTTGTAACATTCCTGATTAGCATTTACCTTTCCGATTCACTATAGCCGCTAAAGGTTTCTCTTGGTTAATGTTGCACGTTTCAATAATCTTCTTTTCAAACAATGCATGTAATATTATTACAAGTGTGATTCTTATAGATGGAATGTAGTCAGGACCTATTTTCTATAGAATCTAATTTAAATAGATCATTTAGTCTCAATGCAATTTTTTAAAATTGGTGGTGATGTTAGTCGCTAAGACCTGTCTGATTCTTTTGCGACCCAATAAACTGTAAGCCCACCAGGCTCCTCTGTCCATGGGATTCTTCAGGCAAGAATAATGGAGTGGGTTGCCATTCTCTTCTCCAGGGGATCTTCTCAATGGAGGGATCGAACTCCTGCATCTCCTGATTGGCAGGTGGATTCTTTACCACTGTACCACCTGGGAAGCCCCAATAGTTAGGACTAAAAATTGACTTATAGCTATATACTATTCACCACATTTTTGTCCTCTTTTACTTCTTTTTATGGATTTTTCTTGATTACCTTATGTTCTCTTTTTCTAGGGTTAACAATATATTTCTGTAATTTATCAAAGTATAGATCAAAATAAATATTTGACTTCTTTGTATGTAATAAATAAATTGTATATTCCCAAATTTTCCCTGTCTATATTTTTCATTTAAAGAGATTAAAATTTAGAAAAATATACTTTATATTTACCTTTATTTTAAACATTTCTCTTGATCATCATTTTTTTTTTAAAGATTCACATTTCTGTTTAGTAATTTGTTGTTTCTGCGAAGGACCTTCTTGTAATATTTTTATAGTACAGATCTCTTAGCAGTGAATTCTCTCAGCTTTAGTTTGTCTGAAAAAAAAATCTATATTTTTGGTGAAAAATACTTTCACTATACATAGAATTCAGTGTTGGCAGTAACTTTATTGTTGTTTTGACGTTTTGGAGTTGTTAATCAATTATCTTATGATTTAAGCACATTTCCTTTTTATATGATATATCTTTTATTTTCAAACTGCCTTCATCATAAAATCTTTAGTACACAATAATGTGATAATGTGACTGTGGTGTATATACACTTGTATGCTATTGATATTTATCCTCTTTAAATTAATTAGCTTCCTGGATCCATGATTTCTTTTCATCAATTATTTTTAGAAATATTTCAACTTTAAATCCTCCATTTTATCTGCTATATTCTCTCTTCTTCTTCTAGTATTTCGTTGGCAAATATGTTAAAGTGTTTGACATATTTTCACAGTTCTTAGAGATTAAGAACTGACCTTATTTGCTTGTATATTTATATACATGGGGCTTCCCTGATAGTTCAGTTGGTAAAGAATCCACCTGAAACGCAGGAGATCCCAGTTTGATTATATATATATATATATATATAAATGTTATTTTATATTTATCTATATCACTTATTTACTCTTTTTTTTTTTTTTCTATTAATGTTTTAGTGTGGGTAATTTCTATTTGGGCTTCCCTCATAGCACAGTGGTAAAAAAAATCACCTGAAATACAGGAGAGGTGGGTTTGATCCCTGGATTGGGAAAATCCCATGTAGAAGGAAATGGCAACCGACTCCAATATTCTTGCTTGGGAAATCCCATGGACAGAGGAGCCTGCTGGGCTAGAGTCCATGGAGTCACAGAAGATTCGGATATGATTTAGCAAATAAGCAACAACAAGAACTATTTCTATTTACCTGTCACCACTAATTCTTTTCTCCTGTGTCAAGTCTACTGATCAGTCCTTTAAATGTACTTTTTATCTCTGCTACCGTTCTTCTCACGTTTCCATTCAATTCTTTCTTATAGTTTCTCTTTCTTTTTGAAATTCCACAGTTGCTCATGAACGCTGGACACCTTTTCTGCTGGAGCCTTTAACACCTTTATCATAGTTACTTTAAAGATTTAAAAATAAATAAATAAATAAAATGTTTAAAATTTTAAATATTTAAAAGTTGTAAGATTTCTGTCACTGTTTCAACAATCAGATCATATTTGAGTGTGAAATTTGTACTTTGTATATACGACTGGCAATGTGACACATCTTCTGCTAGTCTGTGAGTGTGGGAGTTGACTGAACCTATCCAAGAATTGAACTGAGTGTCCCATTTGTTGTTTCAATGGTAATCTTCAAATTCCCCTACCTTGACCTTGAAAGTTTGTGAAAGTGAAAGTTAAGTCGCTCAGTGGTGTCTGATTCTTTGCGACCCCGTGGACTATAGCCCACCAGGCTCCTCGGTCCATCGGATTCTCCAGGCAAGAATACCTGAGTGGGTTGCTATTTCCTTCTCCAGGGGATCTTCCCAACCCAGGGATCGAACCCGGGCCTCCCGTGTTGCAGGCAGACGCTTTAACCTCTGAGCCACCAGGGAAGCCCACCTTGACCTTAGGGTAGTGGTTAGTTTGCTGAAGAATTTTTCTTAACAATTCCCTGGCTGAAGTCCTTCTCTGTGTGCTGATACCTCAAAATGCATCTCTCTCCACGCAGTTACTTCTGTCTCAGCAATAGACTGTTGGAGCTTGTTACCCCTTGCCTGCTAGCCGGCTTGTAGGGGCTCCTCTGTCTTCTGCAGCCATTGTGTTCCTGAATCCAGCCCCTCCCTCAGTGAAATATCCATTTGTAAAGGACAGCTACTGATTCTTTGTCCTTCCCCCAGGGGAAAAGGGCTTTCCCCCCTTCGTCCTTTTCCTAGCTATAGCAAGTGCCCTGTGCCCTGTGGGCAAAAATGATTGCTGTCCATTCCCATGGCTTAGTGCTTCTTGTCCCTTCTCTTGGGACCCCAAGAGGAATGCTTCCTCCCATGTGCAACACTGGTTCCAATATTTCTCATGACCTCCCTGGAGAGGAGTTTGTGAAAAGCTACAACTCCTTTTGTATATCAGCTCCCTAGGGTTTTTATGTTTTCACTCTGACCCACAGTAAGCATTTGTCAATTTGTTAACAAATTTCACCGTTGCTTATTCATAATGCACATTTCTTGAGCACTTACTCCACGTTAAATAGGAGGCCAGAATCAAGGGATTCAAGACAAGTCGAAGAGCCGACTTGCTGGAAAAGACCCTGATGCTAGGACAGAGTGAAGGCAGGAGGAGAAGGGAATAACAGAGGATAACGTGGCTAGATGTCATCAACGACTCAAAGGACATGCTTTTAAGCAAACTCCAGGAGAGAGTGAAGGACAGGGAAGCGTGGCATGTGGCAGTCTATGGGGTCGCAGAGTCAGACACAACTTTTGTTGTGACTGAATAACAACAACAAATAATAATAGTACAGAGAGGCTTATAATTATATATAATTATAATTATAATACCAGTTTTTCTCACTCTTATCTGATATTGGAGCTTTCCTGCCTCTGGGGGTCTCCAATCAGCAACCAAGATAAATTAAATTAGATTCTCTGGTGCTGACATATACCCAACAATATTTGGTTATAACAGATCCCCAGGTAATTCTGTCACACCCCCAAGGCCGACCACTAAAGCACCCTGCAATCCTACCTCTGTTTCTCTTCAGTTTAGCAACAAAGCCCTTATCAAAATAGGTCTATTGTGTTATAGCACAGTTGCTTCCTAGGGAAAAAATTTGCTGAATTAAAAATGGGAGACAAACCTTTGCAAATAATTCTTTCTTTCTCTAACAGTGGTTCTATTCTGTTTACCTGTTGGATCAATTTTTATTATCTGTTTTATATTCATTTCAAGTTAGGAAAAACTCTGTTTAGTATGTTGAATCAATGGGGTGATGTTTATAGGATGAAGCATAATAAACAAATTACCAGACATCATTCGTGATTTCCCAAGGTGAGCTTTTGGCATTTTCAGTGAGATGGCTTTTAAAATGTATTGTATCTAGTTATTCAGAGACAGAAAAATAGAAGGGGGATTCACATGATTGCCAATGCTATAAATCCTGTTTTTGAGCAGCCGAATTATTTCCCTGGAGGTCTTTGGGATAACACAGGTTTAAACAAAGGACAGTTGTTTCTCAAAGACATTGGCTTAAAAGTTCAAGGTAAAATTCTAGTAAGGTACAAGATAACTCTTTCTAATGCTGTCCAATTGGACCAATTGATCAGAAGACACAGCATTCTAAGTCCATTATTTTGTTGACATTGATGTCTCTAGTTTTACCACTCTGAGTTGCCTGAGCTCAGGACTGAAAGGAAGCAGCAAAGGGAACAGAAGCAGGAAATCTTGCTTGTCCCAAACACATTCATCATGTATGATATTTGGCCTTCTCTTTCCTTTACTATATTTTGTTGCTATTGTTCGAAATGCGAGGCATTAACACATATCAGGAAATTCTAGTTAGCAAGTAGACTTAAGTTTTATATAAGAAAAGATACACACATGTAGACTGGTCACAGGGGGTCAGAACATTCCAATTGTTGGGCAAGAATAATAATTTGGATAGCAAAATTTCAAAGGTAAGCCCCGATATGAACCCAAGTATGGCTTGATGACCGGGGATGCCTTTTTCCATTTTATTGAATCTCATCCAATTTTGAGGGAAAGACCCTGCTTGTAGAACAAACAACCAGGGTAAGAGTAAATGATTTCAAGATCTGAAGGATACAGGCATAGGTGCACAGAGTCACAAAAGTATTAAACTGGTTTTGAAATTTTGCCCTATCCCATGCCCCATATTAAGAAAGCTTGACACAGGAAAGGTCATGAAGATCTCTGAATGATATTCATTGAGTTAAAAATCTGCAAGATTAGCCCTTAGGAATTATTTTATTAATACTATGGAAGCAAAATAATGTTTTGAATCTTCTCACTTAAAAAAAGTAATAAAAGTGTTAAGTAAAATATTCTTAAAGATAAACATGTAATTCGTTGGTGAATTGGCAAGAAAGAAAACGTAAGAGATCAGACGAAAGTGAAGGTAGAAATCTTGTAAGTTAGAAAAGTGTTGTTAAAAATAATCAAGCGTATTTTGAGATACAACCAAATAGATTTTTCTAGAAATGAATACATAATTTTTGAAATTTTAAGTTTTTCAGATTAAGAATAAATTAAAAACAAACACAACTAAACAAAGAATTAGTAAGCCAAAAGTGAACTTGAATCAATTTTAGTTGTTGTGTTTTGTTTTTCCTAAAGGCAAAGAGAAAAAGCCACAGAAGACATGGATTAGAAATTAAAAGAAATTAATTAGGTTAACATCTTACTTGAATTCCAGAGGATAAGAAGACAGAACAGAAAAGGCAATATTTTAAGGGCTAATAAATGAGAATATCTGAAAATTAGTTTTTAAAAAGATATTGATACTCATCAAACCTGAACAAATTACCAGTTGAGGATGTTAAAAGCAACCCCTCCCCACAAAAAAACCTAAAAAGATCAAAGTGCCATCTAGGAACACAGAACCAAAAGAGAAGATGTCAATGACAGAAATTTAAGAGAGATTATGTAAAAGAAATAACATGCTAACAGCACAGTTTTCCACAGGAGCAATGCTGGTAAGGGGCTTCCCTCATAGCTTAGTCGGTAAAGAATCTGCCTGCAATGCAGGTGACCCAGGTTCAATTTCTGGGTTGGGAAGATCCTCTGGAGAAGAAAATGGTAACCCACTCCAGTATTCTTGCCTGGAAAATCCCATGGACAGAGGAGCCTGGTAGGCTACAGTCCATGGGGTTACAAGAGTTGGACACCACTTAGCAGCTAAACCATCAATGCTGGTAAAAAAGAGAAGGGAATTTTCTCAATTTGTTAATTAAAAAAAAAAAGTCAGCCTGACATAAGTGTAGCTACCCCTGCTCTCTTTTAGTTTCCATTTTCTTGAAGTACCTCTTTCCTCCTCTTCACTTTAAGCCTATCCGCGTCCTTAAAGTTGAAGTGACTCTCATAAGCAGCTTTAATTGGCTCTCAATTTTTTAATCCATTCTGCCATGCCATTCCTTTTGACTGGAGAATCTTATCCATTTACATTTAAAATAATTATTCATAAGTGAGGATTTACTAATCCTCATTAATCATTTTCTGTCTGTTTTGTAGTTCCTTTATTCATTTCTTCCTTTACAAATAGATGACTTTTCCAAAGTGGTATGCTTTGATTTCCTTTTTCTAACTTTTGTGTATTTACTCTAGGTTTGCATATTTAAAATTTGCTAGGAGAGTAGCCCTTACGAATTTTCACCAGATACATAGAAAACTATAGATTCAATGAAATCCCTATCAAGCTACCAATAGTATTTTTCAGAGGATTAGAACAAATAATGTCACAATTTGTATGGAATTACAGAAACCTCAAATAGCCAAAGCAATCTTGAGAAAGGAGAATGGAACTGGAGGAATCAACCTGCCTGACTTCAGACTATACTACAAAGCCATAGTCATCAAGATGGTATGGTACTGGCACAAAGACAGAAACATTGATCAATGGAACAAAATAGAAAGCCCAGAGATAAATCCACACACCTATGGACACCTTATCTTTGACAAAGGAGGCAAGAATATAGAATGGAGAAAAGACAATCTCTTTAACAAGTGGTGCTGGGAAAACTGGTCAACTACTTGTAAAAGAATGAAACTAGAACACTTTCTAACAAAAATACACAAAAATAAACTCAAAATGGATTAAAGATCTAAATGTAAAACCAGAAACTATAAAACTCCTAGAGGAAAACATAGGTAAAACACTCTCTGACGTAAATCACAGCAGGATCCTCTATGATCCACTTCCCAGATTAATGGAAATAAAATAAAAAATAAACAAATGGGATCTAATTAAGCTTAAAAGCTTTTGCACAATGAAGGAAACTATCAGCAAGGTGAAAAGACAGCCTTCAGAAGGGGAGAAAATAATAGCAAATGAAGCAACTGACTAAGAATTAATCTCAAAAATATACAAGCAGCTCCTGCAGCTCAATTCCAGAAAAATAAGCAACACAATAAAAAAAAAAAGGGCCAAAGAACTAAACAGACATTTCTCCAAAGAAGATGTACAGATGGCTAACAAACACATGAAAAGATGCTCGACATCACTCATTATCAGAGAAGTGCAAATCAAAACCACAATGAGGTACCATCTCACGCCAGTCAGAATGGCTGCCATCAAAAAGTCTACAAAAAATAAATGCTGGAGAGGGTGTGGAGAAAAAGGAACCCTCTTAGACTGTTGGTGGGAATGCAAACTAGTACAGCCATTATGGAGAACAGTGTGGAGATTCCTTAAAAAACTGGAAATAGAACTGCCATACAACCCAGCAATCCCACTGCTGGGCATACACACCAAGGAAACCGGATCTGAAAGAGACACGTGTATTCCAATGTTCATCGCAACACTGTTTACAATAGCCAGGACACGGAAGCAACCTAGATGTCCATTGGCAGATGAATGGATAAGAAAACTGTGGCACATATACACAATGGAATATTACTCAGCCATTAAACAGAATACATTTGAATCAGTTCTAATGAAGTGGATGAAACTGGAGCCTATTATACAGAGTGAAGTAAATCAGAAAGATAAACACCAATACAGTATACTAACACATATATATATGGAATTTAGAAAGATGGTAACGATGATCCTATATGCAAGACAGCAAAAGAGACACAGATGTAAAGAACAGACTGTTGGATTCTGTGGGAGAAGGTGAGGGTGGGATGATTTGAGAGAATAGCATTGAAACATGTATATTATCATATGTGAAACAGATCGCCAGTCCAGGTTCCATGCATGAGACAGGGCGCTCAGGGCTGGTGCACTGGGAGGACCCTGAGGGATGGGGTGGGGAGGGAGGTGGGAGGGGGGTTCAGGATGGGGACCACATGTGCACCCGTGGCTGATTCATGCCAATGTGTGGCAAAAACCACTACAATATTGTAAAGTAATTAGCCTCCAATTAAAATACAAAGAAAAAATAAATAAAGAAAAAGAATTTTCACCAGATACATTGAAAAGAGTGGTAATTATGTGAGGTATGAATATGTTAATTAACCTAATCATGGTAATCATTTCTCAAAGCATACATGTGTCAAACCTTACATTGTATATTTTAAATGCATGCAATTTTATTTACCTCAATTATATCTCAATAAAGCTGAAAAAAAACACACTAAGAAGTTTTTACAAAATATGTCACTCTGGCATACTTTATGAATACAAAGTGAACATATCTTTCAAGGAAAAAAAGGCCAAATAAAGATTTTTTAGATCAATAATAACACTAAGCTAGCATTTACCAGTAAGCATGAACTCTCAGGGTCCTCATGGCTCCTGTAGATCTGGAAATAATTGAAATTGGGACTGTGAATGGTGAATGTGAGATTAACTGATGTGGGAACAAAACTGGCATGCTACATTTGTAAGTCTCTTGGTTAAAACACATGACAGATATTGAGAAGGAAGTATACTGTCTGCTGCTGAAGGCAGGTGGGAAAGCAAACAAACAAAAACTACTCTAATCTGAGAGGCAATTGGCTCAACCTTACTTGTGAGACTCAAAAAATGCTGGAGAGAGTAGCGTCTATGGCCGTACTAAGAACGGTATATGAATGCACTCCGCTTTCATAAGACTTACCCAGATAAAGAGCTTAGACATCAATTTTCCCAAATACTCCAAACCCAGTTGTGACTGCTTCAGTTGTCAGAGGCAGCTAGAGCAGAAAGAAATGGGCTTTTGAACCAGACTGTGACTGAAATAATAATCCTACATTACCAGTTAACCACTGAATTCCACTGAACACATCAGAATCTATCATGGTTAATTTTTACACCATATAGCAGTCATATATTTTTTGTAAAGAAATTGTAGCTATGAAATTTAACTACTGCATTCACCATTCTGTGGCTTTAAATTTTACCACTGTTAATGAGTTTATAAAGAGAAAGTCTATCAGAAACGTGAAGGTATGAGCTTTAATGTGATATGATCAAGGGGAAAGTTTAAGATATCTGATTGAAGGAAAGTAGCAATTATTGAAGTTAAAGTTTTATTTGAACTCCATGAAAGACTCTCTGGTCATACCCAATGTGTAGCATGATGCTCTGTACATTGCAAGCAATCAATAAATAATAAGGAATCAGTGGAATCTCACAGTTGTAGGGATACGTAGAGATTAACAGTGGAAAAATACAAATATATTATTTGATGAATTTATAGAAAATTTTAGTTAAATAAGGGTATAAATTAAGATTGAGGCATCTAGAATAATGACTGGCTATTTTTATTTAGCTCTAAAGTGTTGTTTTGTATACGTTTTCTCCCTGAGACAATAGAAGAGTAGAGGAACAAGTGAACCAGACCAAGTTTAGACGGGTCAGGAGTGTATGATTATTTCAAAGCTATTTTGCTAAAATATGAATTGATATTAACAAAAAGTTTTTTTTTTTTTAAGTTTTTCTAGCTTAGAATTTATTAAGACAGAATTGCCTGGCTTTTTTGTTGTAATTAGAAAGCATATTAAATAAGTACACAATCTGCATTCTACCTTTAAATTGAACATAATTTAGTAATGATTCAGTACAGTGCTCAAAATCCTTATTAGTACATGTTACTCTAAAGATACAAAATTCTTGTAACAGTTTCAAAATATTAGTCAAGTAAATACACCAAAGCAGCAAAATTCTGGTGCCTCAACTTCTAAGTACTGTCATTGTACAACATATAATCTTTTCTTAAATCATTAATGAAAAATATAAATTAGTAAGATTTCCTAGTTATTCCAGGAATTATTTGTTTAAGAGTCCTCATTCTATGAGGACCTTTGAAATCACTTACTTTGCAAGAGAGAATAACAAAATGTGTGTTTTTGCAGTCAAATTTGTTGACACTTTCATAGAATCATTCTGATTGTGCCTATGCAACATTAGTGAGGAAAATTACTTCCTGAAGTCAAAGATGTCAATTTTCTGTACTTTGCTTTACTCTGAGCACATAGCCTTTAATCAAGCAGTGATCTTTGATGGAAAAAAAAAAGAATTCTAATGAAAAACATTCACAGTGTCAGCAGACCCAGATTCCTGATACATATGTAACTCAAGTTGCCCTGTTGCAAAATGGGAGAATGTAGTCTGGGAGTTAGTTAACTCTCCAAACAGTAAGGTCTGCTGTCAACAATAGAAGCACAGAGCAGAGGAGGAGGGGGAGGGTGTTCTTTTGTTAAATCAATAGTTGACTCATATGAAGAATCCTGTATTGTTTATGAAGCCACATATACCTAATCATCGTTAGTAACATCAACCACAGCTTTCAAATGAAAAAAATCACCACTTATGTTATTTCTCTAAACTGACTCTATCACGTCCAGAATCAAATCTCTTTACAATTCAGGCCTCTTAATGTTCCTTTATCTCATGGATGCAACTAAAGCTTCAGCACATATTTTTGATCATGTTGCAGTTGACTTTGCGTGTTGCTGCTGTAGTTTCCGTTCCATAATAGAGTGTTTGTTTCATTCACTTTCCCAAATTGTCCAAATGCCAAGCTGGCTTCACCTCATTAGGTCATCAAACTGCTACATAGAATGAATAGTAGTGTGTTAGTAGCACTGCAGCCTAATTTTACAATTTTATTCCAAACCAGCTTGTCCCAGTTACGTCCTGACTGCTTTGTGATATGTTCTGGTCATGCTCCATTAGACACAGGCCAACACTATAATCCATACAGGAGAGACATGGAGTTGGAAGCTGGTTTCAGGAGGTGCTTCCCAAAAGCAGGCAATTCAAATGGATCTCACTAATTGCCGTGGAGAGGTTTTCTGTAGATCCTTTAAACTGGAAGAGAATTATTAAAAAAAAAAAAGTTTGCTCCTGTATAGCATATAAAGATTTCTTTTGGTTATCAAACCTTACCAGTTGTCAAGGGGGAACATGGAGACAAGGATATATTTCTAGATTCTAGAGCAAGGGAAATGAAAACATAATATATTCAGCAGAACAGAAACCATTTTTAAAATATGTGATCAGATGATAACTGCAACTTTTAGAAATCTCTCATTTTCTTTCAGTTGATTTATCTGAGTATTGTCTATCTTAATATGGTGCATTCACTAATATTTCCAATGTCTTTTTTTCCCCCTGTGGATGGCTAACACTCTTTCTTCTGAAAAGAATAAGACAGAGCTATATTGTAATGACCCAGTATAAATGCATGAGTTTTGCTTGCATATTACTTTAAATATAGATTACATATCATGTCATTTTTTTCTTCATGTTTTACTATCCTTGAATACCTCTTTCCAAAGACCTATTTTAAATAACTAACCATTATCCAGGCTTATAAATGATTTAATAATCCCATATTTCCTTAGGATTTCTCCTTTTATCTAAACCAACCATAAACCTCTCACTCTAGATGAGTTTTAAGTGGAACTTGTTGTGATGGATTGAAATGTGACAGTAGGGATGGAAGTTGATTGTTCCAAGTGAGAAAGATGGTATGAGCAAAGATCCCGAGGCGTACAAGCTTATAAAGATCATTGCCTAGGTGACTATGAGCGGTTTACATGATGGTACAGGATTCAAGCCACAGAAGAGCGTTTAAGAAAGGCTTATCAAATACTCCACTGATCAAGAAGGATGAAAACTAAAAAGGGGAAAAAAAAAAAAGAAAGATGAAGACTGGAATGACTAATGATGGATATTTCAGCTCCAGTACTTTTGTGATTGAGGCTGAGGACATAAACGTCTTTATGTTTTCCCTTCATGTGCAGATTGACTTAATACATATCCAGGATATTTGTTCAACTGTATATTTTCTTTTATCATGTAGAACCAAGAGGTAAAATGATGGGTGGAGATAGCATATAAGAATTCAAATCAGATACAGAGGGGAAAAAAAAACAAGAATTTTTGAAACAATTTATTTGAGGTTTTAAAATGTGTTCCTCCCCTATCTAAGATATAGCTATTTCATTTTTCAGTGAGTGATGTGGTATTTTTGGTAAAAAAGTGGAAATCTGGTCTTTAAAGGGAGGCAGCGTTCAAAAGTTTTAAACCAGACACAACAGGCCACTTCCATACTTTCTTATCGGGGGTCAATCTACTCATCCCCAAAGCAATCACATGGCTTTAACCCTGCGCCCTCTTTGTGGTCCAGTGAGTTGCTGCCCTCTCTTCTCCATGTTGTGCTTGAAATGTGACTCTAGGCTGAATTTCAAAGAAACGCGCGAACATTATCAGATTGAATAAGAGCTGACTATAATATGACTAAGTTAAGAGCTTCTTCTGCTGAAGGGCTTCCCTACTGACTCAATGGTAAAGAATCTGCCCGGAGTGCAGAATATGTGGATTCAATCCCTGGGTCGGGAAGAACCCAGAGAAGGAAATGGCAACTCACTCCAGTATTCTTGCCTGGGACATCCCATGGACAGAGGAGCCTGGCGGGGCTAAAGGCCATGAGGTTGCACATAGTGATTAAACAACAACTTCTTAATTTATCCACTTGCTCACTTAGTCACTTGCCATTTCCCTCATTCTTCCACTTAATTATTCACTAATTTAGGAAACTGTGTGCCCACCACCTGCCAGTAACTGAAGCAGGCAATGAGGACACAACACAGGCAGACACAGATGGCCCTGGAGTCTCACAAGCAGGTTCTCACGCAGATCACAGCAGCCTCACAGGACGAACATGCTATTAAGGTGCTGGGAATGTAAGGTGTTGCTTATCTCCTCTTCACTTTTTCATCAGAACTCTGCTTTCATGTACGGTGAATACACAAGGAATCACATCATGTTCTCTCTTGATTTGTTCATTGACCCTTCCTCTTGCAACTCTTTCACTGTATTTCTACCTTGGATTTTCCAAAATCTAAATGTGAAAAATCAAAGGGTAATATGCATAGTTACAGGTATATTACTGACCATGTTTTTACCCAGAATGGTTTAGGATTTGGGGATTGTTAAAAGTACCCGTAAGACATATACATTTTATCATTCATTACTGATCATAAATACCACTTTAAAATATTTTCCTTGCTAGAATTTGAGGATCAACATGACTAGTCTTTATTGTGTATATATTATAAATGTAGCATATTTCCCATTATTAATCATCTCTGTACATAGTCTACATAACTATACTCATTTAAAACTGAAGAAGCTAAAGTTCTAATTTACAGGAAGAAACATTTTAATAGTTTACTAACTACCTCTATTGTTGTGTTAATTCTCTTTATCTTCCTTAAAACTGAATCTACCCATGACTGAGATGAGCAGAGATCCTAGAATGCCAAAGTGTGCCTCTCTTTTGATGTTAGTTTTATCTAAAGAGGACTGAACAGCTTCAATACCACAAATTCAGCTTTTAAAAGGAAAACACTAACAGTCTATCCAGATAGATCAAATCCTTGGACCTATCTAAGGGTTTGGATCCCAGCAATAAGTCAGAAACTGAAAAGCATAAGACTTCTTTCAGGCTGAGAGGTTACAATGGAATGTATTACATCAGTAATGCCCAACAGTAACTAGATGGCCTCAAATTCTTCTCTGCTCCACAAGCCCGGAGGGGAAATGGAGTGATTTTCAATAATGCTGCAAAATAATGGACTCAATTCTCCCCTGCATCTCGGGGAATATGGTTTTCTTAAACACAAAGAAACAAAACTCTGCCATTTTCATTCCCTTCCTGTATCCCACAATTGAATCTTTCCAAAATTAGATATAGGGAAAAAAAAAAAAAAGTGTTGCACACCAAGCAGAACCACCCATTCTGCTGCGTTTTGTGTATCTTTTTAAAATCTGGTACCTGTGTTTCAGATCTATATGGAAATGTAAGATTAAAAAAAAAAAAAGAAACATACTGGAATAAATTTCCCAGAGTTGAAAGATTTCATTTTAAAAGTAAAGCCATTAAATCATTAAAAATATATGAAAGACATGGGAAAAAATGTAAGTACATGACATGTAAGTTCAATTTATGACATAGCATAGACACAAAATATCTCTATCAACAATATCAATGGCAAAATTTTATTATTTTATATTTTCAAGCAAATATATTCATTACTTCCTTGTAAGGTATAATTTAATTATTTCATAACACATATAATATAGGTAATTATTATTCTTATTTTGCAGATTAGGAAACCATGCTTACAGTAAATGAATGAGAAACTGACTATTGTACAAATATCTGTCTCCAAAATCTGGGAGGTTAAACACTACACAATAATGAGTTGGTTCATCACGTATGTATATCTCTGTGCAAGTTTGTGTGTGCAACATGGCTTTACCAACTGACTTCAACAAATTTTACATAAATATATATGATTTAATATACAACAAATATACATACAATCACTATATATAAACTTTATATGTGTAAATTGGGTATATATATAAATTTGTGTATTATAAGATATATATATACATATGCTATGCTAAGTCACTTTAGTCGTGACCGACTCTGTGTGACCCCATAGACAGCAGCCCACCAGGCTCCCCCGTCCCTGGGATTCTCCAGGCTAGAACACTGGAGTGGGTTGCCATTTCCTTCTCCAATGTGTGAAAGTGAAAAGTGAAAGTGAAGTCGCTCAGTCGTGTCCGACTCTTAGCGACTCCATGGACCGCAGCCTACCAGGCTCCTCCATCCATGGGATTTTCCAGGCAACAGCACTGGAGTGGGGTGCCATTGCCTTCTCATACATACATAAAAAGAGATGCTCAAAAACCAGGGATATATAAATCAAAATGATTTGAGATACTAAAATACTCTCTCCTACATCTAACATTGACACAGTTTGATAATATGTGCATGCTAAGTCACTTCAGTTGTGTCCAGCTCTTTGTGACCCTATGAATGGAGCCCACCAGGTTCCTCTGTCCATGGGATTCTCCAGGCAAGAGTACTGGAGTGGGGTGCAGTGCCCTCCTCCAGGTGATCTTCCCCACCCAGGGATCGAACCCATGTCTCTTACACCTCCTGTGTTGGCAGGCGTGTTCTTTACCACTAGAGCTGACAAAATGACGCAGTTTGATTACACTGTGATTGAAAAGAAATGTACTAAGCATTCAAAAAATGTGAATAAACAGCAATTTATATACATTGCTGGTGGAAGTGTAAATTTGTATGATAACTGTGGAAAACAGATTGGGATTATTTTGTGAAGTGAGTGTATGTATCCCAGGAATATACATAGAAGATACCTTTGGAATTGTACAATGGGACTGACATATAAAATGTCCAAAGCAACACTGTAGATGATAAGGGAAGAAAATTGGAAGCATATTCAATATTAAGTGAGCAGGAGATGTTTAATCAAATATGCTATATATTCATAGAATGAAATATTATTCAATAGTGAAATTGAACATAATACAGGTTCATATTAAGACATCAATGGATTTCAGTGAGACAGCATTTAGTAACAAAACAAGCCACAGAAGATTACATTGAGAATCCTTTTCAATAAAAAAGTACGTAAATTTAAAACCAAGTAAAACTAAAATAGCTGACCCTTGATTAACACAAATATGAACTTTGTGGGTATATTTATATGCACTTTTTTCCATAAATATGTATTAAAATATTAAATGATCTGTGGTTGGTTGAATCTACAAACACAAAACCACAGATGTAGAGGAAACATATACAGAGGGTCAACTGTAAAGTTACACATGGATTTTCAACTGTGCAGAGCATTGGTGACCCTGCTTTGCTCAGACACCAAGTGTACTTTGCTAAATATTTCACACACACACACAGACACATGCATGTGGCAGATTAGTTATCTCAGGGGTAATGTTGGGGGAATTGGTTGCCTGGTTGGAGGAGTATATATAGGTCCATAGTAACATCTTGGTAATTTTAATTTTATTGGGTTGCTTGATGGGCCTTGCCTGCCTATTGTATTAGTAAAGCAAATAATAAATAAATAATATAGAATAACAATGAAAAGAAAAAGTGAAAGTGTTAGTTGCTCAGCCGTGTCCTACTCTTTGTGACTCCATGGACTGTAGCCCTTCAGGCTCCTCTGTCCAGGCCTCTGTCCAGGCCAGAGTACTCGAGTGGGTTGCCATTCCCATCTCCAGGGGATCTTCCTGACCCAAGGATCAAACCTGGGTCTCCTGAGCTGCAGGCAGATTCTTTAGCATTTGAGCTACCAGAGTCAGTTCAGTTCAGTTCAGTGTCTCAGTCATGTCCAACTCTTTGCGACCCCATGATCGCAGCACGCCAAGCCTCCTTGTCCATCACCAACTCCCGCAGTTTACTCAAACTCACGTCCATCGAGTCGGTGATGCCATCTAGCCATCTCATCCTCTGTTGTCCCCTTCTCCTCCTGCCCCCAATCCCTCCAAGCATCAGGGTCTTTTCCAATGAGTCAACTCTTTGCATCAGGTGGCCAAAGTACTGGAGTTTCAGCTTCAGCATCAGTCCTTCCAATGAACACCCAGGACTGATGTCCTTTAGGAGGGACTCGTTGGATCTCCTGCCAGTCCAAGGGACTCTCAAGAGTTTTCTCCAACACCATAGTTCAAGAGCATTAATTCTTCCATGCTCAGCTTTCTTCACAGTTCAACTCTCACATCCATACATGACCACTGGAAAAACCATAGACTTGACTAGACGGACCTTTGTTGGCAAAGTAATGTCTCTGCTTTTTAATATGCTATCTAGGTTGGTCATCACTTTCCTTCAAAGGAGTAAGTGTCTTTTAATTTCATGGCTGCAGTCACCACCTGCAGTGATTTTGGAGCCCCAAAAAATAAAGCCTGACACTGTTTCCACTGTTTTCCCATCTATTTCCCATGAAGTGATGGGACCAGATGCCATGATCTTCGTTTTCTGAATGTTGAGTTTAAGCTAGCTTTCTCACTCTCCTCATTCACTTTCATCAAGAGGCTTTTTAGTTCCTCTTCACTTTCTGCCATAAGGGTGGTGTCATCTGCATATCTGAGGTTATTGATATTTCTACCGGCAATCTTGATTCCAGCTTGTGCTTCATCCAGCCCAGCGTTTCTCATGATGTACTCTGCATATAAGTTAAATAAGCAAGGTGACAATATACAGCCTTGATGTACTCCTTTTCCTATTTGGAACCAGTCTGTTGTTCCATATCCAGTTCTAACTGTTGCTTCCTGACCTCCATATAGGTTTCTCAAGAGGCAGGTCAGGTGGTCTGGTATTCCCCTCTTTCAGAATTTTCCAGTTTATTGTGATCCACACAGTTGAAAGCTTTGGTGTAGCCAATAAAACAGAAATAGATGTTTTTCTGGAACTCTCTTGCTTTTTCGATGATCCAGTGGATGTTGGCAATTTGATCTCTGATTCCTCTGCATTTTCTAAAACCAGCTTGAACATCTGTAAGTTCACGGTTCATGTATTGCTAAAGCCTGGCTTGGAGAATTTTGAGCATTACTTTACTAGCATGTGAGATGAGTGCAATTGTGCAGGAGTCCAAGCATTCTTTGGGATTACCTTTCTTTGGGATTAGAATGAAAACTGACCTTTTCCAGTCCTGTGGCCACTGCCGAGTTTTCCAAATTTGCTGGCATATTGAGTGCAGCACTTTCACAACATCATCTTTTAGAATTTGAAATAGCTCAACTGGAATTCCATCACCTCCACTAGCTTTGTTCATAGTGATGCTTTCTAAGGCCCACTTGACTTCACATTCCAGGATGGTGTGATCACTCACCTAGAGCCAACCATCCTGAAATGTGAAGTCAAGTGAGCTACCAGAATAGGCAACAATAATTGATAGGAGATCAAAATATGACATCAGTGAATGAAGCAAGAAATGTGATGTATGTTATGCGCACCTGATCACACCTCTTTAAAAAGAAAATAAAGAGCAGAACTGCTGAAACCCAAATTTCCAAATGCCTTGGGGCGTGTTTCATTCTGGATGGGTAACTAATGTCTATGATGGGATTTAGCAATAGCTATCCTGGACGATGTGTTAGCAATACCAGCTTTATCCTCGATACATACACAGCTTTCCCCTTGCCTCACCCCCAGTTCCTGAAGCAGCAGGATGTTGTTTGCGTATATCTAAACCTCTTTTAGGTTGGTTTCTCAAGAAACAAAATGCTTGTATATATGCAGTAAGTTAATTTGTAAGTTCTGTTTGAGGGAAAGAAAATTTTAAAAAACTCTAAAAGAATGAGGGAAGCAGAGTTTGACAGGAGTAGTTGCAACATAGGTAATGGTCAGGAGCTTAGTCTTCCGTGGGATGGCTTTTAGGAATTTTCATACCTAGTGGGAAGGTCTTTGTATTCCCCCATAGCCTAGTCAGTGGATGCTGACGTCCCTGGGGAAAGGGTGCAGATTTGTGCGATGGCTTCCTCTGAGCCACGAGCCGGAGAAACTAACAGTGGCTGGGCACTAGTGCCTGTATCTTTCCGTGTCTTCCACATCACGGCCCCATTGGCTTTCAGCTGCATGCAGAGGCCGTCTCATTTACCTTTCTGTTTGCCACAGTGCCTAACATTGAGACTGAATCCCTTCTCCAGGAGATCTTCCCAACCCAGGGATCGAACTCAGGTCGCCTGCATTGCAGGAGGATTCTTTACCAGCTGAGCCACAAGGGAAGCCCAAGAAGATTGGAGTGAGTAGCCTATCCCTTCTCCAGCGGATCTCCCCAACCAAGGAATGGAACCGGGATCTCCCGCATTGCCGGTGGATTCTTACCAACTGTGCTACCTGGGAAGCACAGAGACTGACTCAGAGTAAATGAGTCAAAGTAAGTGAGTGAGTGTAAATGGGGCGACTGAGGATGAGATGGTTGGAGGGCATCACTGACTCAATGGACATGAGTTTGAGCAAACTCAGGGAGACGGTGGAAGACAGGGAAGCCTGGCATGCTGCAGTCCATGGCGTCACAAAGAGTTGGACACGACCTCGGGACTAAACACAATAGAGTAAATGAATAGCAAATGCTTGGGTATATAACTTTTCAAGATTATCATACTAAAATATATTATTGTGATTACATCACAACTCTCCAAATTAAATAAATTTATTTTTCCAATTTTTAAAAACCCAAACTGGTTCTATCTAAATGGTCAAGTAATCTGTCTATTATAAAAACTTTATTGTGATAGAACTACAGTACTCACCATGATCGTCTATATTCGATGCCAGGGTTCTTTTATAAAGTCAAATTAACTCATATTTAAAAAAAAAAAATTAAGATAGAGACTTCTGGAGAGCTCAAGAGATATAAATGCAAATTACCACCCATGCAGTGGAAGCCAGACAAGCTTCTGGTATTCTAGTTAAGACAAACTCACACAGATGTGCATTGCAAAGAATATGTTTGAAGAAAACATACCCAAATTCGACCAGCTACAATGATTACCATCATAGTTATCCCTTCAGGAGCTTATATTAAAGAAAAATTATGTTCTGAAAAGTACCAATATTAAATAAAAAGCATGGAGTTAAAAAAACTGCATTAAACAAAAATTTGAATACAGAGAATGAAAGACAAAAGGTAACAAAGAAGCATCTCGAAGTAGCTATGCCAATAGAGAAGTAAAACGGAATAAAATTTTAAAAGTTATAAAACATGTTTCTCTTTTAATCAAGAACTCAAAAGAATAATAAAATTTCAAAGGCTTTTAAGATAACAGACGGAGATAAAAAAACGAGCTGGCATAACTGAAGATACAAATGTGGAATAAAAATAAAATTAGCACTAAAATGACTGCAGCACAATAAAATGAGGCACTCTTGTAAACATAGGCTGGAGGGGTTGGGAATAATGAGCCTTTTTAATTGGAAAATAATGGAATTAAAATTATGTGAAGAAAACAAAATGTATTTGTCACAGGAAAAAGTAGAGTTGACCTGACTGCTTGTAGCTCCTCACGAAAAGAAGTGAAGAAACGGGAGAGAAAAATAGAAAAAATATTCCTTAAAGCAAAATTTCCCTAACAGAAATGAACAGACTATTTAGATGAAAAGGATAGAACTTGAACAGACAACTGCAACATGCAATCTTAAATAGACCAGTACCGTGAATGTTTCTAGAGTGTACAAACACAGAAATAATCCTAAGGATAGCCAGTGATTATCCCCCAAGAATCCCCAATGTAGAGGAAGGAGCTGATGAATTTTGAGCATCTGTTTTCATATAAAATTAATAATGTTAAAAGATACACTGAAGTTTATTTGAGCAAAATTTGGTTCTAATTGGGTGACACCAAATTGGAGCTGATTGGGAGTTTCCACCCACAGATACTTGGGAAAGACAGCCACTGTGTAACACAGGGAATGCTACTCAATACTCTGTAGTAACCTGCATGGGGAAAATCTGAAAAAGAATGATGTATGTACATGTATAACTGAATCACTCTGCTGTGCACCCGAAATGAACAGAAACATTTAAAATCAACTATACCAAAATATACAATAAAAAATGAATTTAAAAATTAAATTTCAAATTTAAGCAAACAAACAAAGAAGCAAAGCAAGAAAATTTTTTGGCTGAGGCTGAAGAACTTGCATTATTTGAGGAAGTCTCTTGGTTGGCTGTCACCACGTTTCAATTTCTGAATCTTGAGGCATTAGGTTTTGTTTTGGTTACGGGCAATTAAGACAGTAAAGTCACCTCAGTCTAAAGACCTCATTGTTTAATGCAGCTATAGGCTTTATCCAAATAGGTAACAACATATGTAATAGGTATTTCCTGAGAAATAAAGAGTTGAGAATTCACTAGATCATAACTGGAGTTACCATTAGAGTAAGCTTTGAATTCATTTGTCTGTTAACCTAATCTAAGTAGTGGTAGGGATGAGATTTAAATATTACAGACATTGCAACTGTGAAATCATTGTTTCGTTTTTTCAAAACCATGCATGTTCATGACAGGGCCTCATGAGAGCATGTGAAGTGTCTGAAGAGGCAATTTTCTCTCCCTGTTCATGTTATTGTGGAGCAATAAGATTGGGAGCAGCAATGAGACACTCACAGCAGCGTATGTGGTTAAATGATTACACCTCTGTCAGAGCAAAATCAACAGCACCCCCTGCTCTCACTTCCGTGGGACCTCTAAGTAAGGCAGTCTGCACTTCCCTCAAACCCACCCCTCAGCCCAGGGCAGGGCCCTGAAATTACTCCTCCCCCATTCTGAATCAGCATAGTCATTCAATATATCTGTAGATTATACTCCATATAAATTCACTATAAAATATGGATCCTATGCCTTCTGCCAAATGCTGCATCTTGTAATTTAGCTATTTTTTGGCCAGAGGTTCATCCCTCATAATCCCCTTCAGCCATTTTGCCCCTTCCTTTGTTCTCAGTATCTGGGAGTCCATTTCTATTTCTGTATATTTGTTCATTTGTTTTATTTTTTGGATTCAGCATATTAGTGAAAGCATATGGTATTTGGCTTTCTCTGTGTGACTTACTTCACTAAGCAAAATACTCTCCAGTTTCATCCTCAGTATCACATGTGGCAAAATTTCATTCTTTTTATGGCTGAATAATATTCCATTGTGCATATACACCGCAACTTATGCATTCATTCATCTGCCGATGGCCACTTAGGTTGCTTCTGTATCTTGGCTATTGAGGGCTGACATATGTCATCCCTAAATTTGTGGTGAAAACCTTTAGAAAATCTGGGTTTTGGCATTATTCAGTAACACAGGAGCTTATATATTCCATAGAAAAAGAGCTTTGACGTTCCAAGAATCCAAACATACATTTAGCTGAATATGCCCCTCTTTATATACTGACAAATGTGTTATAAAATGTGAAACAAGAACAATCTATGTAGGAAATAGAATGAATAACAGTTTCTCCTCAATATATCTTATAAAGAACAAGTGTATTTAAGAAAGATGTATGTTTGTTTACTCCTTTTTTCCTCTTGATTAGATAGTGCTCCTGTTCTTAAAAAACAACAAAGCAGAACACAACAAAAATTCTATTGACTCTACATTGTCAACAGGCTCAATTCCAAACCTACAGGATGGCAGAAGTGCTTCACAACTGAAACTTCATTCCACCTTGCCAACTTTATCTCACACAAGTACTCATTGACCTCCACAGGCCAAATGATTTGGCAGCTTTGAACTTCCATTTTCTCTAAAACAGGAATGCTTTAGACAGCTGTTGTCAGGGGACAAAAGACGAAAGTTTCAGCAAATGGTAGCTTCTATTCACCTGATGGTTAATTATTTCCTCCTCTGAGGTGCTAAATGTAAATCACATGTGTGTGACTTACACATTTACACATGTATGTGTAAATCACATACAAAAGAATCTTGTACTTAGAACTTTCTACTATAAATTTATGCATATATTTATATATATACACACATACATATATACTTTTTTCAACTGACATTTAAAAAGCATGACATAGAAGAAAGAACTAAGTTTGACAATCAGAAAGTCTTACTAGACCCTCGTTTCTCCACTAACAACCATATCATTTCAAGCCAGTTACTCAAAGTATCTGAGCCTTGCTTCTTCCATGTTTTGATCAAGGATAAAGCCAGAATCCTATGCAGACCTTTATTTGATGTTCATTAAATGTTAACAAATAACTGAAATATAAAAGCATAACACTTCTGAAGTGTGTTGCATCTTCTTAAATTAAACTTAATTTGATTAAATGAAACTATTAGGTATTATGGATACATAATTCATGTTTATGTATATTGATTACAAAAAGAAATTGAACAATGACCAAAAAATCCCTAAACCAAAGGAAGAAAGCATAAACATGCAATCATTTATTTGTGTGCTTAGTCACTCAGTCATGTCTGACTCTTCACAACTCCGTGGACTATAACCCTCCAAGCTCCCCTGTCCATGGAATTTTCCAGGCAAGAATATTGGAGTGGGCTGCTATTTTGTTCTCCAGGGTATCCTCCCAACCTAGGGATGGAACCCCACGTCTCTTGCATCTCCTGTATTGGCCTGTGCCACCTGCGAAGCCCAATCACGTGTTAGTGAAGTGAAGTGAAGTCACTCAGTCATGTCTGACTCGTAGCGACCCCATGGGCTGCAGCCTACCAGGCTCCTCCGTCCATGGGATTTTCCAGGCAAGAGTACTGGAGTGGGGTGCCATTTCCTTCTCCAGGGGATCTTCCAGACCCAGAGATCGAACCCAGGTCTCCCGCATTGTAGACAGACGCTTTGCCGTCTGAACCACCAGAAAGTCATATGTTAACCAATGGATAAAAATTCCTATTTATGCTTTGGTAAATATTCTTCCATTTTTTTTTCTTTTAAATGAACATGTGTTTAAAACATATGTAATATATAATGTGGATGTAAAACCACAGAAAACTACTTTGAAAGCAATTATTATTTTGTGACATGCTTTCTTTTTTCTCACATGGTATTGAATAAATGTATTTATATGGTTCTTCATTCAGCTTAGCAAATATATGCTGTGTGTGCATGCTCAGTTGTGTCTGACTCTTTGCAATCCCATGGACTGTAGCCCACCAGACTTCTCCATCCATAGGCTTTCCCAGGCAAGAATCCTGGAGCGGATTGCCATTTTCTCCTCCAGGGGATCTTCCCAACCCAGGGATCGAATCCATGTCTCCTGCATTAGCAGGCAGATTCCTTACCACTGAGCCACCTTTGTCCTCTCTATGCCAACTACACGTCTAGCCACTTGAGATAGGTAAGTGAATAAGATGATAGATAACACCTCTGCCCATTAATTATATAGAAGAGAAGAGAGTTCCAAGTTCTACCAAATATAGTGCAGGAAAAAGTATCCATTTTTAATTCTTTACTAAATAAAATTGATTATATAAATACATATAATGCATCTAATATAGTTCTAGTATATATATATTTTGCTTTGATTTTTTAAAAATGTTTCTGTAATAGATTCAGAGATCTAAATCTTCACATTGACTCAATATTATTTTATTAAGCTATTTTTTTTCTAAGTGACTTACTGACTGTATCTAAAATATATAAACCCAAATCACCATCCTTCAGAAAGTTGTTGCCTGTTTTTATAATCAGCTGCCAAGTGTTCATAGCTCCATGTTATAGGCTCCTCAAAATAAATGACTGGATACCAACATTTTCTGAGGGGCCAAGCACAGGACAGAATATCATATTCAGGTTTACAAGAAGATATCTATCACATATCTATTACCTAACAAAAATAAGGAAGTTCCCATGTAAATAATCACACACAAAAAATTCAGACAAGTCTGTGCCTAACTTACCTGCATTAGAAACCAGGCTTTCTTATTCTATGAGATAAACAAACTATACAACAAGATAAAAGCCAAAAAACATCTTCTAGCATTAAAGAAATACATTTTTGACTTTAATATTTATTTGACATCAAGTATATAAATGCTTTTTAGAAATATTTTGTATGGCCTGGATAGACCTGTTGGTAGTATGTATACCATGGAATACTTTCAAACAATTAGTGTAAGAGCCTTTTTATTAGAGTACTATATATTTCTATGCAGACTTTTTGAATAGCATTATTTCTCTTTATTGGGTACAATTTTTACCATTCCATTTCAAGTGCTCAGGCAGTAGAATAAATTTTCCTTTATTGCATTATTACATATTTTCATGCAAAATTAGTGAATAACAATAATGTTTCTAGTGAATGCATGACATCTTTACTATTGAACTTTAGAAAAGTGTTCAAGATGAAATTGATTGTAAGTTGGTACATCAGCTCTTTACATTTGAGGAACCAATCAACCTTACAACCTTGGCTCTGTTGACTGAGCCTAAAGAATGTTTAAATACACTTCACATTGATAAGAAGTTCTAGATTTGGACCATTGGATGGAAATTAGACAAAGATGCTTTCAGAAAGTTTCTAAGTTATTATATTTGAAAGTATAATTATCTTATTATCTTTTCTTTTGGTTATGCTTCTTCTGAACTATACATCAAATCTTGTTCTCTGTGTGTGTGTGTATTTATGTAGGTAAATTTTATTTCCAATACCAGGCAAGGATGAATGAGAGATGACTGAGAATTGAGTGAAAAGAACTAAATAAAAAAATATATATAACTGGAGAAAATAACAGGAGATTAAAATAGTGAATGACTTTCAAATACATTCAGAGCTTTTCTTTAAGTTTATATTTGTGCAAAACTCATTCTTTAAGATTACCTGAGGACTAAAACTCATCTTGTTACCCAAAAATTTAAAATAGGAAAATCACCAGATTTACATTTTTATTAATATCGCATTTTCAGTATTCCTTTGGCATTTTATTAAACTAAAATTTAAATGCATCCCTACTTCATTACATATTTAACATTTTCTACATGGGGTCACTGCATTGGTTTTCCACAAAGAGATGGCTGAACTTTAAATCAAGCAATTTCAGAGAACAAATTTTCTGTAATGGTTGATGGCACTTTATTCAAAACTATTTCACCTTTAAAAATGAAAGTAATGGATTAATTTAAAATATTATCTGAGGAATAATTTAGTTTCCTAACTTTTTATATATTGCTATGGCTCCTAACTCAATGAAGTTACTGATTTAGTAATATTTATAAGATCAAAGTAACAAAATGTCAATAAAAATGGAGGCAAAATGCATACATATCTATTAGGTGTATATCTAATGGTAGATTTGAATCTGACCTTTTTTCTGACTCTGCATTTGTAGCATTATTACACAGTATTATTGATTCCCATACACCTACAATTCTTCCATGATACTTAGAGAAAATGGAAACTCTTATTGGTCATTATGATGATTTGAATAAAGATAGCTTTATAAAGAGCTAACAATGCTGAGATAAAGTATTCAATTGTCAGAATACTCTATGGAAATAAAAAGCCACCTAGAAATAACCCTTTCTTCTCATTATTTTATTTTATCCTGTTAAAAAGTGACATTTTAAAGCAAAATAAACCCTAACTATATCAAGGAATGTTACTGTACCTCCCAGTCAGAACTGAGTCGCTAAGCTTCTCTCAGATATTGAACTAATGGAGCAGGTCCATGAACAGATTATTTTTACACAGTTGCATTAGAAAGCACAGTAAGACACGCTTTATCCTTCAGCATATTTTTGTTGTTGTTGTTTAGTCACTAAGTCATGTCCGACTCTTTTGTGACTCCATACACTGTGGGCCTCCAGGCTCCTCTGTCCATTGGATTCTCCAAGCAAGAATACTGGAGTGGGTTGACATTTCCTTCTCCAAGGCATCTTCCCGACCCAGGAATCGAAACTGCATCTCCTGCATTGCAGGCAGACTGTACCACTGAGTCAACTGGGAACCCCATCACAACTTTAGGAGTAAAATATTTTCCAGGGAAACCTGTTATTAGACCCATGTGTCAATTTACTGAAAGATGTTTCTATAACCATAAAAATAGTTTCACTGAAGTTTACGGAGATATTGTCTGAGATGGAAGAAGTTTAATGAGCCTCATCCCGTGACTTAACAAAAGACATCACAAAATTTAAGTACCAAACTAGGCTCATCATTAGAAACAGGGAAACTTGAAAAGTCATACTTGCATAATATCCTTTAGACTGACATATTCATTATTGCCTTGTAATATATGAATGCATCCTCTGTACTCAATCCTGCAAGTTAAACTTTAACTTAGGAAGCAAGTGTAGAAAGTAAAAACAAATTAAAATTTAAAGATATTTACCATAGTGCCAAAAAGAGAAATTAATTACTTAGATATAAATCTCATGAACTAGATACAAACTCTGTGTGCATAAAACTACAAAATTGATGAAATAATCAAAGATGATCTAAATACATGGAGCAATAATATGTATTCATGCATTCATGCTAGAAGACTCACTATTGTTAAGACACAATTTTCTCCAACTTGACGTTAATCATCACAAGGGCCTAGTTAAATTGGATGTTGAAACTGATACCTGGTCATTTTGAAACTTTCCTGCTCCTGAGCCATTGGGCAGAAAAAGGTATCATACTATTTATGAGGCTTCCCTGTTGGCTCAGTGGTAGAGTCTGCCTGCCAATGCAGGAGACACAGATTTGATCCCTAGGTCAGGAAGATTCCCCTGGAGATGACAATGGCAACTCACTTCAAAATTCTTGCCTGGAATATTCATGGACAGAGGAGGCTGGTGGGCTGCAGTCCATGGAATCACAAAGGGCTAGACATGACTGATCAACTGAGCGGCATTGATACTATTCACTAATTATTGAGTTGCTTACACACAATAAGAGGGCTTAACATGTAACTTGAGAGACTTACTGGGATGCCTATTACCAATTCTATAACTGGTAATTACCAGTTATAGGTAATTACCTATCACCTAGTAATAGGTAGCTGCCTATTACCAATTCTATTACCATTTAATAAATGGTAAATGTCAGTGAAGGCTTAGAGCAACACAAGAGAGACAGAATCCTTAGGAATTTAGACCTTTCAGGAACATTCTCTCTCCTCCAAACCCATCTAAAATATCCCATAGCATTTTGGGTAAAAAGTAAAAATTTTAGCCAAGTCTCTAACATTTTCCATGTTCTATGCCAAGTTTATTACATGCCTCTCTTCTCCTTGTTTACTTTACATCAACAAATTAACCTTCTTTCCATCCTCAAAGTTGTCAAATCCATTGCTGCTCCTTTTGTACATGTTCTCTACTGGGATTCTCTTGGATTCCTGTCCTAACTAAACTCTTAATCACTATAGAAATATTGTATTAAATTATTTATTCTCTATGAAGAGTATCCTAACTCTTGAAGTTAAGTCTTTAAAAAGTGTTTTTTTACAGTAGCCTGTACTTATTTTCCTCTTATTGATAATTAGTTATAATTAGCATAACTATGATATTATAATTATAAATTATCAGTAATGTGGCAAATAATTATTTGCCATAATACTAGTGTGATGAGTCTTCATACTTTCATTCATACTCATTCATGCTTTTATTCCTTCATTAAATTAAGAATTATTTATTGACCACTTCCTGTACTAATTAATTATGACATTGATATACAGATAATCTTGATCCCCAATTCTTTCAATCCAACTCCTTAAATAATCTTAGAATCCATGTTTTTTCAGCACTCCTTTTCATGGTGATTCCTAGACCATGTCTTTATTAATAGCATCAATGTCTGCATAAACTAATCTTTTAAGTGTTCCACATTTTGAAGACCAACTCCTATTTCCAACTAGTCCTTCCAGCATACAAACTCTAAAAGCCCATAATTCTTTTGTATCTACTCTGCTTTTACCCTACTTTTATCGTGTACATTCTTACTTTCCTCTTTAACCTATTTAAATCCCATGACCTGTCATGATAGTCACTCCTCTGCCATACTCTAAACTCTCATTCTTCACTAGAAACTTGAATTGAATTATGTCCTTTAATCCACATGGCATATGTAGTTAAGTATGTCTAGAGAAAAGTACATAATCAGAATGACTGATCTCTTGAAAAGCATGACCCTAAACCCCAGGGAGGCCCTAACTGCTTCATTTTCTAAGTTCTGTATATCCTTTATCTCCCAGATGGATACTTCATGCCTAATCTCTACTCATAACTTTATCATAAACTCTTCCATTTCATTCTCCACTGACAGTCTCATCTACTATTAATTCTTTACGGTCTGAGCCATCAGGAAGTTCCCTCTACTATTAATACTTTTCTGACAAAGGAGAACTTGCACAGATTCCCACTATCTTTTCTAGCTAACAACCAGAATCTTAGTCTATGGGGATTCCCAGTTGGCACTAGTGCTAAAGAACCCACTTGCCAATGAAAGAGATGTAAAAGACTCAGGTTCCATCCCTGGGTTGGCAAGATCCCCTGGAGAAGGAATTGACAACCCACTCCAGTATTCTTGCCTGAGAAATCCCATGGACAGAGGAGCCTGGCAGGCTACAGTCCAGGGATCTCAAAGAGTGGGACACGACTAAGCACACATTTGCACACAGCATGCCCACATCTTAGCCTGTATACTTTACATCTTCTCCTCTGATCAGAGGTACATTCTCCTTCCTGCTGTCTAAAACCAACATCTCAATTTATGTACAAGATTTCATCCTCTGTCAAATATCAAAGAATATTGTTTTAGAAGTTCTATCTTCTGAAATGTATGCCATTTTCTTCTCCAATGGATCTTTTCTAGCAGCATATAAATATGCCACTACTGACATATTTCTTTCTTCCTCTTTCTTGTAAAGTTGTTGAATTGATTTATTTGATGGCCCTTCTCCCATTTGCTCATATATGCATTCCATATCCATTCTAATGACCAAGTTTTATGTGTCAACTTGACTATGTTGCAGCCTCTGATTATTCAAACACTAATTTAGGTGTTGTTGTAGAGGTATTTTGTAGATACGATCAATGTTGACTAGATAAAGGAGATTCTGCTAGGTAATCATGATGAGATTAATTCAATCAGTTGATATGTCTTAAGAGCATAGCTGAGAATTCCCAGTAAAAGAAGAAATTTCTACCATGGATTGCAGTTCAGGTCTTGTAGGAAAGTTCCCGCCTGATCTTCCTAAGAGCCTACCCTATGAATTTAAGATTTGCTTAGTAAGCCCTCTTAATTGCCTATGGAAACTCCTTGCAATAAATCCCTTACTGTATATTTCCTACCGATTCTATCTGTCATGCTGTACAATGACTGCTATGCCCACTATTCTAAGACAACTACTTTGAGAAAGTGGATGATGAGTTCAATGTCATAAACTTCAACAGTCCCTTCAGTCCTCATCTTGATTGTTCTATTAGTCTTATTTGTCATAGTCAATCTTATTCTTTGATACAATTTATTCCTTCAGTCTTTGCAGACTCCTTTATTTGCTTGCTCAGATCAAGAGTGCTTTTTTTTTTTTTTTTAATTTTAGCCATTCCAACAAGGATGGAATGACATCTTGTTGTGGTTTGAATTGTATTTTCCAAGGGCAAATAATTTTTAGCATCTTTTAATATTTTTTACCATCTGTATATATTTGTTAAAATATATTTTCATGTATTTCCCTGTTTTATAAATGCATTCTTTTTCTTTTTTTGCTTTTGAGTTTTAAGACTTCCTGATGTATTCTGGACACTAGGACTTTTTCAGCTGTGCTGTTTGCAAATATTTTTTCCAAGTCTGAATGGGTATTGAATTTTATCAAGTGCTTTAGACTAATAAGATTGTGTGATCTTTCTTCTTTAGTATTACACTGATTGATTTTAAAGTAAAGTCAGCATTGTATATCTGGAATAAACCCTACTCGGTGATGGTATAAAATTTTTTTACACATTACTGAATTTTCTTTGCTAATATTTGTTAAGAATTTTTATATCTATATTCATGAGCTACATGGTCTGTCTTCTTTCCACCATTCAGCATGTTCTTTTTTTAATGTATAACAGCCAAGGTTGTAGGTTATATTTAGTGGAAGAAATAAGGTAAAGTACATCTACTGTCTTCTCCTAGAGACAGAATTTCCATTATAACATTTTGAATTTTTAAAAAGTGTAGCAATTTATCTTTGATTTATGGAAGTAAATATCAAAGCTATAAAAATATTCCATTTATCTTTTATTCACCATCTCATTTACTCCAACCAATATGTTCTGAGAGATATTGCTATTACTATTTTGCATATTAAGAAAATGATGCTTATAAAGATAGCTCCACATCAAGTCAGTAGTAACTACAGGAGACAAAATTTAAAGCTAGATAAATTAACATCTAAACCTGTTTTCCTTTTAAGCACAGCATCATACTACTTTTCTTATTTAAATTATGACTACATTTTAATTATGGCTCTTATATTTTAATCATAAAGTTACCAAAAAGGATCAGTTTTTTTTTCCTAATATACATGAGAAGTTAATATATGTAAATGCAGACATTCTATAAAAAAATCACTTCAGGAACAAAAAATTTTAATACAAATATTAGTGTAATATAATTGTCTTAGGGTCATGTTAACTAGTAAAATTAAGCTTATCTTGTTCTCCTAGAAATATATATATAATGCATTTGAATGCAAATGAGGTGATAGGATCTAGCATAAAGCAAGCTTTAATTAGTGAATAAAGGTTACAATAAAGCTGTACTCTATATTAATTTTTTTACAAAATTCATTTATATTCTAACTAAAACATCATAACCTCCAATCATGATATGTATTCTAATAATAAAATTTCATCTTTCAAAATGTAATGCTTTTCAATTACTCATGTAATTATGTTTACTAAAAATGTCAATGACCTGTACTGTCAATAAATTTTTCCAAATTCTTTTGGGTGATGAGGATTATCATTTTCATTTTAAAGGTTAAAGCTATTTTTCAGTGTAAACAAAAATAATATAAGCCACTAGAATAAAACTCCTTAAGAATAAACTGTTAAAAAACTGTTAAGTTTTTCTTCCTCATATTTCTGCTTATCCTACAAAGTCAGTAACTTTGGCAATTTATGGGCTTCCCAGGTGCCACAGCAGTAAAGAATCAGCCTGTAATGCAGGAGACACAGGAGATATGGGTTCAGTCTCTGGGTGGGGAAGATCCCCTGGAGGAGGAAATGGCAACCCACTCCAGTATTCTTGCCTGGGAAATCCCATGGACAGAGGAGCCTGGTGGGTTACAGTCCCTGGGGTCACAAAGAGTGGGACACGACTGAGGGACTGAGCTTGCAATAGCGTTCTCTCACATATTCTTAAGAGATCACACTTGGATCTTAAATTTTCATTTTACTTTATTACTCTACATTCTTTTCCTTTACTACACATATTTAGTATTTTATGAGGTAGTTATCTTAACAAGAGGACATATAAAGAATAATATATATGTCTCAAATCCATGCCATTATACACTCTCTTAAGCTAAAACCTGGTCATCCTAATTTATAATTCAAATATGATTTTAAATATGGCATAGAAAAGAGCTGTTTTTAGAAAGGTAAAGATAAATCTCATCTGACCATAATCTTATTAATTGCATGATGATAATTAAATTTGTTCAATAATAGCTTAATATACTTCCATTCAGTCACAACGTTCACTACTTGGTGTCAAAAATAATGATAGTTACTGGGATATAATTAGTACTAACACCAATTTCCATGTCTAAACCTACAGAAAAATTTTAGTCAAAGATCTAAGTATATCTCAAAGTAATGTATTTTAAATTATTATTTAAAAGTGCAAGTATGAGGGAATTCCTTGGTGGTCCAGTGGTTAAGACTAAGCACTTCCATTTCAGGGGGCACAGGTTCAATCCCTGGTTGGGGAACTAAGATCCCATATACCACAGGGCAGGGCCAGAGAAGATTTTTTTTAAAGTACAAGTGTAAATATATATTAAATACAGCTAGAGATTTTGGTTGGCTTGTTTGTCTCTCAGCTCAGTTCAGTTCAGTCGCTCAGTCGTGTCCAACTCTTTGCGACCCCATGAATCGCAGCACGCTAGGCCTCCCTGTCCATCACCAAGTCCCGGAGTTTACCCAAACTCATGTCCATTGAGTTGGTGATGCCACCATCCAGCCATCTCATCCTCTGTCGTCCCCTTCTCCTCCTGCCCCCAAGCCCTCCCAGCATCAGGGTCTTTTCCAATGAGTCAACTCTTCGCATGAGGTGGCCAAAGTATTGGAGTTTTAGCTTCAGCATCAGTCCTTCCAATGAACACCCAGGACTGATCTCCTTTAGGATGGACTGGTTGGATCTCCTTGCAGTCCAAGGGACTCTCAAGGGTCTTCTCCAACACCACAGTTCAAAAGCATCGATTCTTCAGCGCTCAGTTTTCTTCACAGTTCAACTCTCACATCCATACATGACCACTGGAAAACCATAGCCTTGACTAGACGGACCTTTGTTGGCAAAGTAATGTCTCTGCTTTTTAATATGCTATTTAGGTTGGTCATCACTTTCCTTCCAAGGAGTAAGTATCTTTTAATTTTATGGCTGCAATCACCATCTGCAGTGATTTTGGTGCCCCCAAAAATAAAGCCTGACACTGTTTCCCCATCTATTTCCCATGAAGTGATGGGTCTTCACCAAGACTTAAAAAATTAGTCTTGCCATTGTTTCTCTTTTCACCTCAGAACTGTCTCTCATAGCTTAAAATCTTTTTATAGACATGGTTTCTCTCTGTGACAGGAAAAATGACAACCAGAAACCCACTAATTAAACACTTTCTTAGCAACTCTCCACTCTGCCCAATCCTTATCCTCCTAGAAGAAGAGATCATTTCCCTACCAATGTCCTTACTTCAATCTTGGGTGTCAGCTGTATGTTTTTAACCAATGATTCAGAGAAATATCATACAATAGCTGTCAGCAAGGCCGTTGTCATGCACCACTCCCTCCCAGGGCCAGTCAGCATTTCGGAATCACCAAAGGATACATTAGGCAAGAGCAGTTGACAATTTTTTTTTTTTTTGTAATCACAGGGAAGGGAACCAGAAATTCTGTGCTGTACAGAAGAGAGATTATGGGAAGATAATAACTTTCTACTTTATTTGCCATCATAAGAATGTATTTCCATACACATTTTGTTGCTACTCAGTTGCTCAGTGGTGTCCAGTTCTTTGCAACCTTATGGACGGCAGCACACCAGGCTTTCCTGTCCTTCCCCATCTCCCGGAGCTTTCTCAAACTCATGTCCATTGAGTTGGTGATGCTATCCAACCATCCTATCCTCTGTCACCCCCTTCTCCTCTGGCCTGCAATATTTCTCAGCCTCAGAAAGTGAAAAGTGAAAGTGAAATTCACTCAGTCATGTCCCACTCTTTGTGACCCCATGGACTATACAGTCCATATACAGTCCATGGAATTCTTCAGGCCAGAATACTGGAGTGCGTAGCCTTTCCCTTTCCCAGGGGATCTTCCCAACCCAGGGATTGAACCCAGGTCTCCCGCATTGCAGGCGGATTCTTTACCAGCTGAGCCACAAGGGAAACCCAAGAGTACTAGAGTGGGTAGCCTATCCCTTCTCCAGCAGATCTTCCTGACCCAGGAATTGAACCAGAGTCTCCTGCATTGCTGGTGGATTCTTTACCAGCTGAGCTATCAGGGCATCCCCAGCATCAGAGTCTTTTCTGATGAGTTGGCTCTTCACAGCAGGTGGACAAAATATTGGAGCTTCAGCTCCAGCATCAGCCCTTCCAATGAATATTCAGGGTTGATTTCATTTTGGATTGACTGATTTGATCTCCTTGCAGTCCAAGGGATTCTCAAGAGTTTTCTCCAGCACCACATTTCAAAAGAATACACATCACTCTATTACAAAACCCAACATTACTCCATTATACTGTTCTTATCTCATGTGACTATTAGAATTACAATACAAATACTCTTACAATCTGCTACAAAAGGAAATTTCGAAGTGTAAAGTCTTATTCACTTACTGCTTCCAGCTCCAAATGCTATATATTCTTCCCAGATCACCAGTGCATTGGTCACCATGTGGGTCTCTGTTATCTAGAAATCCATGGCAAGATTATTTCTAATTACCTGACTCACTTGAGCTGTATTGGAAAATCCACATGACATTTGATTATCTGATTCCTAATCAAACCTGGGAGTGCTGGAGGCAGGGCCAATGAGGTCTCTTTACAAAGATATGAAGGGTCAACTGAAGATCCAACCTATACTGAAGTTTATCTTTTCATCCAGAGCCAAAGAAGACTGCATAAGGAAACTAACATACTTTACCCTTCACTTTTTTCTATCAAGTGTCCTTTCCCATCTGAGCCACCCAGAAAGCTCAAGATTACTGGAGTGAGTAGCCTATCTCTTCTCCAGGGGATCTTCCCAACCCAGCAATTGAACCGGGGTCTCTTGCATTGCAGGTGGATTCTTTACCAGCTGAGCTACCAGGGAAGGCCAAGTATCCTAAAGACAAATACTACACAGCATGCATCCTGAGCTCAAAAATAAAGTGAATTATACACTTACAAACTTTTAAGTTATCATCCTAATAATTGTAGACTTGCATGCCAGGACCAGAATGCCCTTGCTATATTTTATTCCACATTCATTTATTTAACTGCATTCCTGTTAACATATTCAAGACACTATTTGTTGACAATGATATTCTACTCTAGTTAACCTGATTAAAAAGAGAAATGCATTTTACAAAATTGTGAAATTCAGAGATGGGTGTAGTTTCAGGATTGGCTGGCTCATGAAGCAAGCACAATGGCCATGAGGCTTTCTGCCTTTTCTTAATATCACTTGGCTTTGTTTTCCTGTAGATGCTTACCAGCCAGGCAAGACAACTGACAACAATACCAGAATGACGTTATTCCCAGTTCAGTTCTCCCCGAGAGGGAAAATTACTCTCTCCTAGTAGACATATTTCAATATTAGGGAAATTTCTGATTGGCCTTGCTGTCATCAAATGCCTGAGTTCAACCACTGTAGGCTATACAAAGCATGGTTCCCTACTCCTGGTTCATACAGACACAATACTACAAAAGGGAAGACAGAATAGTGAGACTGACAGACCCAATACAGCCATTTGGGATGGAAAAGGGGCTCATATGCAGTAGCAAAATAGGGTATTGGGAAAATAGAAGCCATATATTGAAAGAAAGGTCTAACAGCATTCATGGAAATAAATGTTATGATAGAGGCATAATCCTGAATCTTTATAAAGTCATAACTAATACAGTACATAAATTAATCTTTAAGAGTATAAGTTTCCCAGAAAAAAAGAAGGGAGGTGGGGAGAAAGAGATTTAATTCCCAGGGAAAATGTATATAAAAAAGTATAAAAGAATGAATTAATATGATATACACAGAGAGTATGAAATAGCTTTATGAAGTAATGTAGGATCAGAGAAGATGTAATGGCAACAGTTTTAAGTTTGGAGAGATCTTCAATGCACCATAATTTAAGAATTTGAGGTTACAGATTAAATAGTACATGATTTTGACTGCTACCTAGTACTTACATTTTAGTTGATACATACTGAAGATACTCTGCTAGATAAGTATGGTATGTTCTAAATGCTATATTGAGATGTGTGAAACAATATTGCTGACTTATAGTTGAATATATTGAGCTCCAAAAAGCATCTCACATTTACAATCACAGAAAATAAAAATTATAGGAAGTTATCCCAGGTGTGGCTTCATTATTTCATTAGAAACACCTTCTGTGAAATGACCAATATTCTATCAACAGTACCTCTGGAAGAAAATAGCTTACGATTCTGCACATGAAAATAAACTTTATTCTTCAGCTTATTGAATTTCTTTTCCTTGAGTTTCCTTTGTATTTCCTATTTAACTTTGGGTAGCTGAGCCTGGTTTCACACAGTTAATTTTAAGCCATATGATGAAGACATGACCCTCTGATCAGAATAGAACTTAATAAAGATGTGTGGGAAAAATTAAATTATAAGCTTGACTGAGCTCATGTTGTTGAAAGCCTTTTGCTAATGGAATTTAGACACATTTGTTTGGTTGTTTGCTTAGATCAGTCTTTTTTTGGCAAAATTATAAGGTACTTAGCATAAGTATTTGTCCTCAGCAAGAGTACAGAAGGGAAATTCTATTAAAAAGCAGAAACATTGTATACATATTTTATTGCTATTTTCTGAAATTTGAGTATGTTTATTAGTATTTTATCCTAGAATATCTCTTAAAAAAAGAAGTTTCAAGAAAGTGGAGACATGTAAAAAAATTCAATAAAATCAATTACACACCTTTTAATTGACATTTAGTCTTTGAAGTTAGACAAATCTTCTTTAGCTCTGTATTTCTAGACAGTCTACTGTGCTATACTAGCAAAATGCTTTACCTCTATAACCTCAAGCTCTTCATATATAAACTATAGAAATAGAAACTCTCTTGCAAGTCAGTATAAAAACAAAGTGAAACAACTTATACATTGGATCAACATTATTTTTCATTTGCTTTTAAAAGAAACAAAGATAACTATCTCTCATAAAACACTCTTGTTTTTGTCATAATATATAGTATCTTTCAAGCAATATTCATAGTTAAATTATTAATTAAAAATAAAATCTAGAATGCTTAACTGGTTACTAAATGTATTTGTACTAGAAAGATAAAAAAGAATAAGACCATTGCTTGTGTTGAATTAATATTGAATCCAATTGAAAAGAACTGGCACAAAATGAAATGATAGGATGTAGAAAAACACTATGGTGACCCTTTGTGACTCAGAGGGTAAAGAATTTGCCTGCAGTGCAGGAGACCGTGGTTTGATCCCAGGTTTGGGAAGATGCCCTGGAGAAGGGAATGGCAACCCGCTTCAGTATTCTTGCCGGGAGAATCCCATGGACAGAGGAACCTGGTAGGCTACAGTCAGGCACGACTGAGCTATTAACACTTTCCACCTGGCGACAATGGAAATAATCACATCATTAAAAGCGGAATTTTATGATGGTTAGTGTTACAAGATTTTAGAAATGTGCTTTGATTGTTAGAGTAATATAGAGTTATGTCACAAAGGAAACAAATCTATAAAACAGGCATTTGAGTATTTAAAATGTTTATTTGGCTTTGTTAATATTTTAAAAATTTGAAATGCCATTACTGATACTGTTTTGTATAATTTGAATCGTCAACATTAAAAATGATACTTTACTTAATATTTGATAACATTAAAAATCTGACAGTGATATCTTTAAGTACTTTGAATTAATTATCTTACTTAATCTTCATAAGTACCCTTGAATATGGGTTGTATTATTATCCCTATTTCTCAAAAAAAGGTAATTGAGGACAGAAAGTTTAAGTTATATAAATAAACAAGATCTCAGAACTAAGAAACAGAGAAGATACTTATCAATACTATCAGGTGGAAGGTGTATCATGAGTAGTGAGTCATTTGTATATTTAATTACATGGATAAGATTGTATCCGCACTGTTTATACTCTATTTCTTCTATGGAGTTACAAATACTGGTCCACAAACGAATAGGAAAGAATTACTGAAGAAAATTGGTGTGAGGTCATTGTCCTCTATCATCACAAAACACTTCCAGCAACTTTCTTTGGAAGAGAGACTTTGTCTTTATTTGTCAATATTTGTCAATATTCCAGCAGCTAACATAATACCTGGCTTCTAGGGTTTGCACTATGTTTGTTGTTCAAATGAAGAGCTTTCTTCCAGGAGCTATTCTAAGGAGACATTAAGGGATAAGCACGTTAGCATTCATTGATTACCTAATTGATGTATATGCCAGAAAACACACACACCCATCCATACACACACACACAACACACACACACACACACACACACACACACACACACACACACGATGAACTGAATAAAATGCTGCTTTGAGTAAAGACCAAAACAACAAAAATTCAAGTTGTTTATGTAAAAATTTAAATGTAATCTTCAATATACTAGCTAGAAAAAAATACTAAGTCTATTTTTTCATGATGTCTGGAAGATTTGAGAGCTGGAGAGCTTCACCTCTCTGTCAAGATTTATTTATTTTTTCATTATAAACACTATTTAGATTATATGTAGACACAATTTAGGGGAAAAATTAGAGACAAGTTAGTGCAGGGTGCCTATTTTGATTCTGTGGAATGTGTTTCCTGGCTTGATTCTTTACTTGAAAGTACTTGTAAAATTTAAAGAAAATATTCATAACATTAAAATTGTTGCATATAGTCCATTCTTAATTTTGACTCTGATCTATCTATATATCTATCTATAGTTTTAAGTTATAAAGCATTTTTACCCTAAAATGTTGTTGACATCTTGATACAGTTTTTAAAAGAGATTACAAGTTTATTTGTCTCCAGCCTCACATTTTTCAAATATATTTTGAAAGAAACATAAGGGAATCATTTTTCCCATATGTCATTGCCTTAAAGGTTTATGATTAAATACTCAGTCAGCACCATTCCTTTATTGAAGGCTTTCAGATAAGTTAAAAGGAAAAACATAAATAAATCCTTTAAGGGACTAAAAATCAATGCTACCATCCGGAATGGTGACTCATTCTGGTAATTACCAGTAAAATGTCTTATTGCTAGGCTGCAGCGCTTCAACTTTCTATTAAGCATTACTTTGGAAAGATTCGGTCACATCCATGAAAAACAACTCTGAAATCATGCAATTACAGAAAAGCTTGAAGCACAGCATCAATGCACTTGAAAACAAAGGATTTTTCTACTTGGCAGCACGCTTTTGCTTATGATAGAAACGTATCTTGTAAATTGCAGTCTCTGTCCATAGAGATTCAAGAGGCTAACACAAGTCTTAAATTCTCTCCTTCTGTTGCACATGGATGTATATACCTCTGAATGTGATTAATTATAGTGTGTACAATGCTAGATATTTAAAAAAAAACCTCAAGTCACTTAAGAACATGTTCTTGCAGCCTCATTTCTAGATACTCATATCTTACATTCCATTCTCTGTTCAACAGTGACCTGCAAATGATAAGAGGAAAGGAAACATGTCTGTCATACTTTATAATGTTTATGCCCTGTATTGCTTGGCAATATGAACAGTCAATAAACATTTGATTAATCAAATGAATTTTGGGGAGTAACTAAAAATTTGCAAACTCTGTTTTTCCTGAAGCAGGACCGAGTGAAAATTTTAATATGAAGCTTATTACCACAGAGACATGGCCAATCAAAAAGAATGTTGGCCCATTTAGAAACACAGAGTCCAACATGGCAACCCCATCCATGTCTGCTCTCAGACAACTTCCTTTACTATTTTTGCATGTTATCTTTACTCCATTTTTTTTGTCTATCCTACATTTGTATCTTTTATCTAAGCTTAGATCAATCGTAGCATTTATTACTAATATTCCTGTCCTTTGAACATATGAGATGCTACTTAATTTTGTTTGTATAGCATTTTCAATTCAATTCATTCATTTTTATTGAGGTGTAACTGACATGTGATAAGCTGCACACATTTAATGTGTAAAGCTAGATATGTTTGGACACACACATATATACACCAAGAGACCATCACCATAAACAAGACTTTTTACTTTTGGAGATTCCAATTTCTAATGTGTTTTTTTTTATGAATTATGCTTTTGTTATATCTAAAAAGTTCTTTTCTAAACCAAGAAATAAAATAAGTATAAAAGATTATATTGCAGCAAAATTTTGAAAGTTATCATTGTAGTCTTCATTAAGGAAAGCCTTAAGAAGAACTGAATGATCTTTAATAGTCATTTCTAGGATATTTAACATATAAATGAGAGTAAAACATGAATGGGTTTCCCTGGTGTCTCAGCAGTAAAGAATCCCACTGCCAGTGCAAGAGATGCCTGTTTGTTCCCTGGGTCAGGAAGAGCCCCTGGAAAGGGAAATGATGACACTTCAGTGTTCTTGCCTTGGAAATCCTATGCACAGAGGAGCCTGGTGGGCTACAGTCCATGGGGTCAAAAAGAGTCGGACATGACTTAGCAACAAAACAAGAACAAAAAACTTAGAGTATGGAGATTCATGTGTAGGATAATACTAGAGAATGAGTCCACACTTGGGACTTAAAAATAATATTCCCATGGACAGAAGTTATTTAGATGCTTTTTCTTTTAAAGTTCACATCTTTCTAAAATATAATTTTCAAAATCAATTACTATTTAGATTATACTTATTTGGGCTTCCATGGCAGCTCAGCTGGTAAAGAATCCACCTGCAAGGCAGGAGACCCTGGTTCGATTGCTGGGTTGTGAAGATCGACTGGAGAATAGACAGGCTACCCACTCCAGTATTCTGGCCTCGAGAATTCCATACTTATTTAGAAATGAATAAAGTTGTACAGAGTTACTGTTTGACAAAAAAGATCAATATCAAATGACTAGACAGATATTTAGAATTAGAATTTTGAATATTTCCCCCTATGTAGGAGAGATGGTTAATATACATTTGTCATGTAGTATTCTGTCTGAAGACATTGTAAGTGAAATTCAAAAGATTATCTGCTTCTTTTTCAATTACAAAGATTTATTCCTAGTGGTAAGCATATAAAAATGCTTGCATCTGCATTTTAAAACATCTACACGTGGAAACAAAGGCTATGAAAATTTATCCTTACAAAAAATTAAAAAAAGAAAAAACTTTTCCAAGAAAAAAACACATTAGTATTCTATATTAATGTTATTGTCAAGCTATACACTGTTAAGGAGAGTTTATTTTTACATTTTGCATTTCCATTAAGGGAGATTTAAAGATTTGCAGATCACTACTGTTAACCTGAATTGATACATGAAATAAAGACTCTGCCAGTGATTCAGTCAGAAAGAAATTTAACACAGAGAGTATGGAGCTTATCAAAAATGTTGAAAGTTGACAAATCACGTTTTAGTTCATGTACCTGATAATAATTCCCAGATCTACAAGGAGCTATCTTTGAGATCTTATACCAGTGTCACCTCTGAACACTAACAGGCTGGAGAAGGTATATCCAAAGCTACAATCTTGACCTTCATGAATTATACACAGTGGCTATCCCGATGCTGCTGCTGCTGCTAATTCGCTTCAGTCATGTCCGACTCTGTGCAACCCCATAGACGGCAGCCCACCAGGCTCCCCCGTCCCTGGGATTCTCCAGGCAAGAATACTGGAGTGGGTTGCCATTTCCTTCTCCAATGCATGAAAGTGAAAAGTGAAAGTGAAGTCGCTCAGTCGTGTCCGACTCTTAGCGACCCCATGGACTGCAGCCCACCAGGCTCCTCTGTCCATGAGATTTTCCAGGCAAGAGTACTGGAGTGGGGTGCCATTGCCTTCTCATACATACATAAAAAGAGATGCTCAAAAACCAGGGATATATAAATCAAAATGATTTGAGATATTAAAATACTCTCTCCTACATCTAACATTGACACAGTTTGATAATATGTGTGTGCTAAGTCACTTCAGTTGTGTCCAACTCTTTGTGACCCTATGGATGGAGCCCACCAGGCTCCTCTGTCCATGGGATTCTCCAGGCAAGAGTACTGGAGTGGGGTGTCATTGCCTTCTCCAGGCTATCTCTATTCTATAGTCAATGTCTTAGCAAATCCAGGCGATGAACCTCAACCAAAATGAAACTGCTGATAGGTCATGGTAGACCATGACCACTGACAACAGTTCCAGAATGATCATCTCCTGTTTTCAGTTCTGCCTTCTGAATCTCTATTGTTATTGTTCAGTCACTAAATTGTGTTTGACTGTTTATGATCCCATGAACTGCAGCACACTAGGCTTCCCTGTCCTTCACCATCTCCCAGAGTTTGCTCAAACTCATGTCCACTAAGTCAGTGATGTCATCCAACCATCTCATCTTCTGTCTCCCCACTCATCTCCTCTTCCCTCAATCTTCTGCAGCATCAGGGTCTTTTCCAATGAGTCAGCTCTTCACATCAGGTGACAAAGGATGGGAGCTTCAGCTCCATCATCAGTCCTGTCAATTAATATCAAGGGTTGATTTTCTTTAGGATTGACTGGTTTGATTCTCTTGTTGTCCAAGGGATTCCCAACAGTCTTCTCACTTACCACAATTCAAAAGTATCAATTCTTTGGTGCTCAGCCTCCTTTAAGGTCCAACTCTCATATCCATACATAACTACTACATAACTAATGGAACACCATAGCTTTGACTATATGGACCTTTGTCAGCAAAGTGATATCTCTGTTTCTTAATACTCTCTCTAGGTTTGTCATAGTTTTTCTTCCAAGGAGACAGTGGGTTTTTTTGTTTTGTTTTGTTTTGTTTTTTTAAATTTCATGGCTGCAGTCATCATCCACAGTGATTTTGGAGCCCAAGAAAATAAAATCTATCATTGTTTCCACTTCTTTCCCACTTATTTGCCATGAAGTGATGGGACCAGTTGTCATAATTTTTATTTTTTGAATGTTGGGTTTTAAGCCAGCTTTTCACTCTCCTCTTTCACCCTCATCAAGAGGCTTTTTAGTTCCTCTTTGGTTTCTGCCACTGAAGTGGTATCTGAATCCCTGTAAATGCATCCAGTTGGTGAATAGTAATTTACATCTAAAACATCTAAAACCTTACCAGTTAAGGAAGTTGATAAAATATAGTTTGTATTTTGTAAAATATGGAGATTGAGTAAATAAACTCCAGTATGTCTCACATAATATATACAAAATGATGAGTTGTCCTTTGAGAGATTGAGAGGTTCTTTACAATTTAGGACATCCTTTACAATATAGAATAAATTTTTTTAAGATTTTTATTTATCCGTTTTTATTTTTTCAATGTTATTTTTTGGCTGTGTGGGTTTCTGTTGCTCCACATGAGTTTTCTGTATTGTGGTGAGCAGGGGCTGCTCTTCGTTGTGGTGGCCTCTCTTGTTGAGGGGCACAGGCCCTAGGCACACAGGCTTGGTAGTTGCGGCTTGAGGGTTTAGTTGCTCCATGGCAGTGAGATCTTCTTGGACCAAGGATCAAACTGCTGTCCCCTGCATTGCAACGCAAATTTCTTCCACTGGACCACCAGGGAAGCCCTAAAGTAGTTTTTGACTGGTTGAATTTCTTGATAGCTATTGTTAAGTAATTCAAGTAAGCAAATTGTGGCACTGAATTTAAAGTGTATGGGTCATTCTCATTTAAAGATTGAAAGCTAGATGAAGTGCTTTGCTTTTATTATTATAAATACTTTATCTAATCATTTTAGTTTAGAACCTACCGTCAGTCACAGTGCCTGGGAAATCTGAGTTCTAACTGTAATATAGACAGAAGATCCTACAATGACTGAATGCAAGCCCACTTCTAGCATACTTTATTGTATATTTTATTATTTGCTACTGCTACTATAGCAAAGCAAACAGAGCTTTCGAGATATTTAAAGAAGCAGGTGTTTTTGTCACTCTGAAATCTTATTCACAAGTTGCCAGGCCACGATTTAGACAGTTCTACTGAACAACAAAAAAAGCTAACATTTCCATGGCGACTCCATTCACATGACAGTTACCAGATTTTTCTTACTTTTAAGGTGACATTTAAGAAACTGAAAGTTTTCACTCTAGAGTCAGACAGGGCTTATGTGATCTAAAGTGGATTTGAGCATATACATCAATAAAACTTACATAAACCAAACTGATTACAAACATTCATTCTGCATTGTGGATATGAGTGGGTTTGTCTAATAACCATATTTATCATACTCTATAAAACATAAACATTATTAACAATAATACTTCAACTATGATGTTTTAATGATAAATTGTTGTACAAATAGACACACACATTTACATGTAAACACAGAATACTCAAAAAGCAGTGCTTTGCTGTCAGCTTTGAACCTAGTGTTCATTTGTTTTGATTCTTTCAGATTTGTTCCATATTTAAAGAAGTATTTCAATAAATAATCGACACTGGCATCATTTGATCTAGAAATGTAATGTAAAATGATTTTTTTTTAAATAAGGAAGAATTTTTCTCTCGCATATCCTGATATTATATTATATTAAAGTACTCCCTATTCCCAAAATAAACGAGCTCTCCATAGTATAAAAGAACATCAGGGCTGATTTCATTACTGGAGGAAGTGAAACCTCCACAGGTGGGATTAAAAAAGCCAGCTGATTTTTTTTCATGCATTTTCACATTTTTAAGTGAACAGACAGTGTTCCTGCCAAATAGAATCCTGCTAAAGGCCAGAAACAGGACAATAAGGGAAAGACAAAGTTGTATGTGGTTGTAAAGCTGAGAGTTAAAAAGCTATTTGGCAACTGGTGATACACTATAAAGCAGAAAGAGAACTTTTGAGATTTGCTAGCCCTCTATTGATTAAGATGTCCTGATGTTGCCTTCAAAATATTTGAAGCCAGGGGTAATTTGGTTATAACTTTAGGTATAATACAGCCCAGACCCAGCTCAGAGAGAGAGACGATTGCCTCTGATCCCTCTGGTAGCATCCTGGCAGAGGGTAAAAATTATTTACTTCAAACTCTCTTCTGCTTTTATAACCCACGTCTAAAAATCTCATTCTAAAACTGCGAAACATAAAAAGAAGCAGGAAAATATGACTCATTGTCAAGAGACTCAGAAGCGGCAGGAACAGTTACACACCTCACACATTGGAATTAGTAGAAACTGGATTCAAATAACTATGAAAAACAAACACAGGATACATCTTTCCCACCCGGGCACGCTTCGTGTTTAGTTGCTCAGTCATGTCTGACTCTTTGAGACCCTGTGGACTGTAGCCCGCCAGGCTCCTCTGCCCACGGGATTTTTCAGGCACAAACACTGGAGTAGGTTGTCATTTCTGCCTCCATCTTTTCCGCACTGTTACTTCTAAACCCTCTGTGCTTTTACCTTTACAGAGTGCATGCTTCTTTTAATGTTTGCAAAGTTGTTTACTGTTTGCCAGGATATGTTCTAGATTAAAGATGCATATCATAAGCTTGTTTAGAGCAACCACTAGCATTAATACAAAGAAAAATATCTAAAATGTCAATGCCAGGAATAACATGTAATAGTGAAAATAAATACTCAGGGAACCCAAAACAAAGCAAGAATGGAAAAGAAATAAAAGACAGGCAGGAGAAAATATAACATCAAGAACAAAATGTTTGACATTAATCTAAACCTATAAATATTTATATTAAGTCTGAAAAATGTTTAAAAATCCAAAATGACAAGACTTGATAAAAGAGAAAGTCTAACCTCATGCTGTTTATAAGGCTTTTCAGACTCTTAGAAACACTCTTCCTTAAGTTTTGCTGGGTACCAACCTAAATTACTCAGAGAGTTCATAGAAAGGTCTTATACATGTACCATGTGGTCAGTCGTATCTAACTGCATTCTCTACAGCTTGTAATGTCTGACTCTTTGCTACCCCATGGAATGTAGCCCACCTGGCTCCTCTGTCCATGTGATTTACCAGGTAAGAATAACAGAGTGGGTTGCCAGTTCCTTCTCCAGGGGATCTTCCCGACCCAGGCATCGAACCTGCGTCTCCTGCGTTGGCAGGCAGGTTCTTTACCACTGAGCCACCAGGAAAGAGTTAGTAATCACTACAATGGCTTTTTATATTCAGTGTTTTGTGACAGAGAACAATTCAAAGTTAACTGACATATCTATGTCAGTGTGTGTGTGTTTTTGGCTATTTAAATCTTTCCACCAGAAAAATGAAGTAAACATACCATGCCAATTTTATATAAGAAAAATTGAGACTATAAAAATGATAAATTCACACACTCTTGCTCTTTGAAGTGCTAAGTGCTTCACTTAATCTATATAGCGTTTCTACCTCCGAATTTTGCACCCTTCTGTAACATGATGCCTTCTAAAATTGTGTGGACTGCACTTGAACTGTGGCAGCTGGACAAGGCATCTACATAACATTATTTATAAATCACTAAATTTCTAAATTTATGGTATCCATGAATGCCTTCTAACAATAAATCCTCTGATTTGAGAGCTGAAAGGGGTCCTAATAATAAAGTGATAAAGTATTAATTTGAGGACAACAAATTACACAAATTGTTTTTAAGATAGATTGTGCTTTTCCATTTTTAATTTTTCTAACTCCCCCATCTACTCATTAGGAAAGTTTTTAAATGAGATTAGATGTAGAGGGATGATTACACTCAAGGCCAATTACGTAAGTGTTCACAGTACACATCACACATCGCTCTGTATTAAACTATGATTCTAACATTTGCTTCCGGCCACATTCAAAACTGTGCTGAATAATCATTTCTACCTATAATGTACTTACTAATTGGTAAAATATGTCTTTGTCAATTGGTCTCATTCTAAACTATTTTCAGTTCATTAGTGGACAATATTGAGTTGATTTTCTCCAAATTATCATAGAGTTTTCTTAGCTCATTGGAATTTAAATTTGTATGTTTCTTTCTAAAATAAATAAAGAAATAAATCTCACCGCAAACCAACAGACATCCTCTTTTGCAGATCTTGTTGAGGATACTTTCAGTCTTATCTGACAGTTTAAGGATGAGAATAATACATTGAATATTAAGAAATAATTATAATTTTCAATTTGATTTGCCATTTAATAGTGGGATACATAGTTCTTAAACTGAACTTGCTTTTTTTTGAGACTGTTTTCTGTTTTAATAGGAAACAGCCTGTGTAGGGAAAAACTAATTAGTCAAGTATCATACAAACTTATTAGCAAAGCATTCACAAGTAATCAAATGCTGTTTCTGTGCATGGTTTAAGAACATTTTTTCCTTTTATTAAATATTTGCTGTTTCCTTCTTCCTTTAATGTTTTTAAAATACTTTATTTCCCTAATGAAATTCCACAATTATAGAGCACTAACTAGGCACCAACCCCTGTCTTAAACACTTCATGTACTACCTCATTTTATCATAATAATAATTCACTTGACACTGTATACTCATTTTATGGTGACTAAGTTATGAAGAAAACAATCCCTCTAAACTATTAATATGACACAGTTGCTAACTTATGGAGTCAGAATTTGTCTTCCATCTACGGAAATTTTAACCCATGAGCTATACAACATCAATTCTGTCAAAGGCATTCATCCGTTCATTGGTGTATTTGCCAAATACATATTGAACCTGCTTCAGTAGGCCTGGATCCAGAGGACAAACAGAGTGTGACATAGAGAGAACTCACAGTGTTCTAGAAAAGTAGAAGACTCAGTAAATGAGTTAGACATTATAATTGCACAGCTTTGTATACAGTTATATAATATCATGGTAGTTGATTTTAGGATTCCCCCATGCTTGCTCTATGCCGGACAATGAATTAGGCAGGAAAGATTCAATGTTGAGCATTATACAGGGTTTAAAACTTCATGAAAGATATTGTCAAGTAGGAGATTGCAAAGAAAACATAATTAAATTAAAATATTGGGAAGTAAACATTGAAGAAATGGAGAAAAAGACAACCAAAACTGAGATGTTAGGTAATATTTTAAGGGGAAAAAAAATGTTGTGTAGAAATTAGTATAAGCATTGGGGTAAGAGGAACAGTTAGCAAGCTTCAGGCAGCAGAGTTTAGAGTATGTGCAAGAAAACTTAACATAAACAGAAGTTCAACACCAAAAGCAGTTAGCCTAGTTGACTAATGTAGAACGCAGGATTAGGGTAAAATGGTTAGTTCAGAAATATCTCAAAAGAGGAATTAGCCATACGAGACCCCAGGCTACATTTTCATAATGATATTAGAAATTGCATTGCTTTCTTAATTTCATTTACAGATTGTTCGTTGAAAGTATCTAGAAATACAACAGGTTTTTGTATATTGACCTTATACCCTGCAACCTTGCCTATTAATTCTAATTATTTTTTCCAATGTATACTGTTAGAATTTTCCATATAGATTATGTTACCTGAGGACAGAAACAATTTTACTTCCTCTTCAAGTTAATGCCTTTTATTTCTTTTTCTTCTCTGGTTGCCCAGACTAAAGCCTCTAGTGCAATGTTGAATAAAAGTGGACACAGTAGATAGTAGTCTCTTGCTCTGGATCTTAGAAGGAGTGCATATAATCTTTCACCATTATGTATGACATTAGCACCCATGAAAAACATTTCTTTCCAATTTGGATGTCAGCAATCTATCTACCTAGACTTTCCTGATGACTCAGCGGGTAAAGAATCTGCCTGCAATGCAGGAGGCATAGAAGACATGGGCTTGATCTGTGGGTTGGGAAGACCCCCTGGAAAAGGGAATGGCTATCCACTCCAGTGTTCTTGCCTGAAAAATTCCATGGACAGAGGAGGCTGGCCGGCTACAGTCCAAAGGGTTGCAAAGAGTCAGACAAGACTGAATGACTAAACACAATCTATCGACCTACCTACCTATCTATCTAACTACTTACTCTGGGTAGGACTTTCAGTACTGTGTTGAAGAATAGTCAAGAAGTACGTGTCTTTGCTTTCTCCTGATCTTAGATTGCAAGCTTCCAGTCTTTTATCATTGAGTATGACGTTAGCTGTGAATTTTTTGTACACTGTCATTATACTGTCAAAATTCAATACAAAATGGAGACTGGCCTTGAGAATTCCCTAAGCAAATAAAAGCACATAATCCGTGTAATATCAACAACCATGAAATATCAATAACCTCAAATACACAGATGACACCACCCTTATGACAGAAAGGGAAGAAGAATTAAAGAGTCTCTTGATGAAAGTGAAAGAGACTGAAAAGTTGGCTTAAAACTCAGCATTCAGAAAACTAAGATTATAGCATTTGGTCCCATCACTTCATGACAAATAGGTGGGGAAACAATGGAAATAGTGACAGACTTTATTTATTTGGGCTCCAAAATCACTGTAGATGGTGACTGCAGCCATGAAATTAAAAAGATGCTTGCTCCTTGGAAGAAAAGCTATGACCAACCTAAACAGCATATTAAAAAGCAGAGACATTGCTTTGCCAACAAAGGTTCATCTAGTCAAGGCTATGGTTTTTTTCATTAGTCATGTATGGATATGAGAGTTGGACTATAAAGAAAGCTGACTGCCGAAGAATTCATGCTTTTGAACTGTGGTGTTGGAGAAGACTCTTGAGAGTCCCTTGGACTGCAAGGAGATCCAACCAGTCAATCCTAAAGGAAATCAGTCCTGAATATTCACTGGAAGGACTGATACTGAAGCTGAAGTTCCAATACTTTGACCACCTGATGTGAAGAGCTGACTAATTGGAAAAGACCCTGATGCTGTGAAAGATTGAAGGTGGGAGGAGAAGGGGCCGACAGAGGATAAGATAGTTGGATGGCATCACTGACTTGATGGACGTGAGTTTGAGCAAGCTCCAAGAGTTGGTGATGGACAGGGAATCCATGGGGTCACAAAGAGTCAGACATGACTGAGTGACTGAACTGAACCGACTGAAACCATTAAACCAAACTAGATCTAGCTTATTTAATGAATGTAAGCAAAAATTTGTTGGATTATTTCTTGTAGATGCTTCTGACCATCATAAAAAGCTTAGGTCACCTTTCTAAAAATGGTAAAAGATAATCACTTTTAGTAAATCCTCTGCCATATAAAAACTATCATCGTGATAACCAGTTAATGTAAAGGATATATCATATCCTCATTTTTACTTTATAAGCATCCAGTAACTTTATACTCTTGAATTTCATATCAGTTTCTGAATTTGAAGGTTCTTAGTTGGTGAGCTGTTTTAATATGCAAAATAAATTCTTTCTAAATACTATTTATTGATTTGTTGCCTTTAATTTTAATTTTTGTGAATTTTTGGCATCATGTTAAAGTAGTTTTCTTCTATTACTAATTTGTTGAGTGTTTTTATGTTGAAAGAGTGCTGCATTTTTGTTAAATATTTTTTTATCTATTAATATGATAATGTGATTTTTATTTTTACTCTATTGATATGCTAATCTTCTCCTTGTTTATGAGACCATTTGCAAACAATTGTTATACACTCAGAATGGAAAAAGAAGTAGCCCATTTAAATAAGTTAACAAAGCTGAGTTGCAAGCTAACAATCCAATTGGGCCAACAAAAGAATAGTTTTAGATCTTATTGAACCATTTTCCTTGTGTTAACTTTTTCAAATGGCAGTGAAACAATGTGGTAAGAAGCAGATACTGAGGAGACTAGATTAATTTCTGGTGGATACTAAACCTATAAGATAAGATCACTAGGGTCATGAAAAGTTACTTGGTTGTGAAACACACTCGAAATATCTCCTATTAGAATAGCCACTTACAGGCATATTCCCTAGGGTTCTCACTATAAAGGGCAAGACTTTTGTTCAGCATATTTTGAGTCTTCAAATTAAAAGTTGGCAAAGTTTGAAAATGTTTTAAAGAAGTAAGATGAAACAAAATATGATCAGAAAAAGATGTTTGTTAATATATAAAGTTTTGCTGATTTAGAAAGGATGCTTGCCCTTTATCATTTTCCTACAAGTCCATAAACTCCAACTTCATATAAAAAAATGAAAATTGATTGAGAGATGTTTCAAAAGTTTTATTGATGAAGGGACTTATCACCCAAAGAGAAATAATGTTACTATACTGGACACTCAGAAAGATGAAGTCTTATTTTAATCTTAAAAAATCCACATCACAAAATAATGATAGAATGAGCTGAATGTTGACACATCATTAGAGAAGATGAAATAGCTGTTCTTAAATTAAAAAAGGCAAATCCCTATAGATAACAGGGAGCATTATCAATGCCCTTCAATTCTACACAAAAAGTAGATATGCCTTTAAATTTTAAAAGGACTATGAAAAAGTATTTATTGTCTTGTGAAATGTATTGATAAGTCATTTAATCTTAAATTTATGTGGAAACAATGAAGACCTTTAAGCCATTGGGTGTAAAGTATGGACTGATATGATTCCAATGAATCTAGAAAATATAGAGGTCAGAGTTGCAAAATGAGCAGTTGGGAATGAACAATAGAATGTTATGAAATAGAATCAGGATAATATGCCAAAGGCTTAAAAGCATAAGAGCCAGTGATGAACAGGTAGAATCTAAAATGAAGACCACAATATCACTTTTATTAGCATGTAAAAATGAAATTTTTAGATATAACTCAAACAAAATAGACTTCCCAGGTAGCTCAGAAGAACCCATCTGCCAATGCAGGAGACACAGGAGACAAGGGTTTGATCCCTGGGTTGGGAAGATCCCCTGGAGAAGGAAATGGTAACCCACTCCAGTATTCTTGCCTGGAAAATTCTATGGACAGAGAGGTCTGGTGGGCTTCAGTCCATGGGGTTGCAAAGAGTCAGACATAGCTGAGAGAATGAATATGCATGCTCACAAACAAAATATGTACAAGATGTATATGAAGAAAACTCTGAAGAACAAAATTAGAGAAGAACAAAATAAATGGAAAGATGCGCCATGGATAGGAAGACTCAGTATTGTCAAGATGTCAGTTCTTCTCTACTTGACCTATAGATACAATGCAATCCAATCATAATCCAAGTCAGTTATTTTGTGGAGATTGAAAAATTGATTTAAAGTTTATATGGAGAGGCAAAAGACCTAAAATGGCCAACACAATATTAAACAATACAGTTGGAGGACTGGCTATTGAACTTCAAGGTTAATTATAAAGATATAGTAATCCAAGAGAGTGTGGTATTGGCAAAAGAACAAACAAACAGATCAGTGGAAAAGAATAAAGATCCCAGAAATAAACTCCCACAAACATAGTCAATTGATCTTTGACAAAAGAGCAAAGGCCATACAATAGAGCAAAGATAGTCTCTTCAACAAATGGTCCTGGAATAATTAGGTGTCTTTACGCCAAAAGATCTTTCCTTGTAGCTCAGTGGGTAAAGAATCTGCCCAAAAGGTAGGAGACCCGGATTCAATTCCTGGGTTGGGAAGATCCCCTGTAGAAGGAAATGGCAACCCACTCCAGTATTCTTAACTGGAGGATCCCATGGACAAAGGAGCCTGACAGGCTACAGTCCACGGGGTCACAAGAGTAAGGCACGACTTGGTGACAAAACTACCACCATGCCAAAAATGGATCTTACACCCTTCACAAAAATTAGCTCAAAAGAGACCACAGACCTAAATGTAAAACTTGAAACTACTAAAAGTTGTGCTCAGTTGTGTCAGACTCTGGGGCCCCAAGGAATGTGACCTGCCAGGCTCTTTTGTCCATGGAATTTTCCAGGGAAGAATACTGGAGTGGATTGCCATTTCCTTCTCCAGGGGATCTTCCAGACCCAGGAATCCAATCTATATCTCTTCTATTTCTTACACTGGTAGGCAGATTTTTTTTACCACTAGCTCCCCCTAGGAAACACAGAAGAAAAGTTAGATGACTGGATATGGCAGTGACATCTTAGAGAGAGCATCAAAGGCATGATTATGAAAGAAATAATAAGCTGGACTTCATTAAAATTAAAAACATCTACACTGTAAAAGAGAATAAGAAGAGAAGTCACAAGCTAGGAGAAAAATTTCAAAAGTCACATCTGATTAAAAAAACTGTTATTGAAAATATGAAAAGAATTCTTTAAACTCAACAGAAAGGAAAAAAAAAACTATTTAAATTATTTTTGAAATTGTTAAAAATAATTTTAAGTGATCCAAGGACCATAAAAGTCACCTCACCAAAGAAAGTATACAGATGGCAAATAATATTGAAAAAAGTTTCCATATCACAAGTCATCAGGGAAATGCAAATTAAAACAAGAGTGAGATACTACTATACATCTATAGTGTGTGTGTGTGCTCAGTCATGTCCAACTCTTTGAGACCCCACGGATTGTAGCCCACCAAGCTCCTTTGACCACGGGATTTTCCAAGCGAGGATACTGGAGTGGGTTGCCATTTCCTCCTCCAGGGAATCTTCCTGACCAAGGGATCGAACTCATGTCTCCTGCATTGGCGGGTGGATTCTTTACTGCTGAGCCACCTGGGAAGCCCACACATCTATTACAATGGCAAAATATCTGGAACACTGACAACAGCAAATGCTGGCAAGGATGTGAAGCAAGATGAGCTCTCATTCATTGCTGATGGGAATGCAAAACAGTATGGCCACTTTGAAGGACAATCTGGTGGTTTCTAACAAAAGTAAACATTCTCTTTCACGCTTTATATCTAAGAAATCCACCTATTGCTTGAAGAAAGACTGGGGATAATGCTGAAAACCATTTCCCTTGCTGCTTACCAGGGAAGGAAAACAGCAACCTCTGTAAAGTCACCCAGACCCCTATTTCCAGTGAATAGTCTTCTGAACAATAATTTTAATCTCCATGGGCAAAGCCTGTAGCCTGAGCATATGGATAGAAAGCCACAACAGCTGCAAGAGAGGTATGTCAGTCACTACTAAAGCTGTAGGCCCTATTTCCCCTCTGTGGGTCATCAGGTAGGGTCCGTGACACTCAGGAAAATTTGAATTTCACATAGATAACAAATAATTTTTAATATAAGTTTGTCCCCAAATATATTATGGATCACACCTACAAAAACACCCTTATGAAATTTAAATTTGTCTCTCCAGTATGTTTCTATGTGTGCCCCTATGTATTTATTTACGCTAAATAAATGCTTGTGGACCAAAATGCATTATCTTTAACTAGCCTGACTGTAATTATTTCACCTTGTATATGTAAAGTAAATCATCACATTGCACACAAAATGTATATAGTTGGTTCTTAAAAAACATGGAAGCTGGGGGACTTACCGCTGCACAGTTGGAACTTCACGTATAACTTCATAGTCAGCCCTCTGTATATGCAGTTCATCCATATGCTGAGTTCTTCATATCTTAGGTTCCATATCCTCAGCTTCAATCAACCAGGTCATGTAGTACTGTCATATTTACTATTTGAAAAAATTCCAATTGTAAGTGGGCCCATGCACTTCAAATTCATGTTGTTCAAAGGTCAACTGTACATACAATTCTTATTCAAAAATGATATAAAAATGCATGATCAATGAGGGCATTGATTAAAGCTCAATATGACTGAGGGAATGGGGTCTGGGAGGAAATAAAAAGGCTACATTGCTGACAGAATGTAGGAATATGTGCTGTGCGTGTGTGTGTGTGTGTGTGTGTGTGTGTGTGTGTGTGAGTCGTGTCCAACTCTTTGAGATCCCATGGACTATAGCCTGAAAGACACCTTTGTCCATGGAATTCTCCAGGTAAGAATGCTGGAGTGGGTTGCCAAGTCCTACTCCAATAAATCTTCCTGATCCAGGGATCGAACATGGGTCTCCTGCATTGCAGGCAGATTCTCTACCATCTGAGCCACCAGGGAAGCCTGGAATATGTTCTAGGTCCAGCATTATATCTGGAGGAAAGATAGGAAAACTTAGCAAGGCCACTTTCCCAAGACTCAGGTTCACATTATCTGCAAAAATTATGTTATAATAGAACATCAGAAAAAGAGGTTCTCCACCACTCACCACCACTAAACTCACAAGTGCCAGGTAAAGCCACTTGTGAGTTTACTAAAAAACTGAATACAGCAAGGAGAGCTGCAAGAGACAGAGTCTCTCTGGGGAGCAGCACAAAGGGAAGATTCAAAGCCAAGAAAATAAATGAGGGACAGATTCATAGAGTAATGTGAAGCTTTTGGTTCAGTGAGGGTAACCATAGCAACTACAAACCCCAAACCCAGCCCAGCTCCCAAGTCAGGTAACACAACCTCCCCACTCCAAAGGATGCTCACAGTTTCTGAACAGGACAACGATCTCTAAATTCTCACCTTGCATGCAAATGCTCTCTGTCACAAAAGCTGTGTGTATTGTTTCAAGTATAAAATCAGAAACCAGAAACAGGGACCATTTGTTGAGTCATCAATAGACTGGATAGAGAGACAGAAACACAACAGTGGAGGATTAAGTATGAATTAAGTTCACACCACAACTGCCACCTACATCAACACTCAGGACAATCCCATCTCTGTAATTCCAAATGGCATCTGTATAAGGTCATCAGACACCCTCCTATAGAACACATTAATTCTATAATTTTTTTTGGTTAAATTGTGTTTTCTTTAAATTTATTTTTATTAGTTGGAGGCTAATTACTTCATAATATTGTAGTGGATTTTGCCATACATTGACATGAATCAGCCATGGATTTACATGTGGTCCCCATCCCGATCCCCCCTCCACCTTCCTCCCCACCCCATCCCTCTGGGTCATCCCAGTGCACCAGCCCCGAGCACTTGTCTCATGCATCCAACCTGGACTGGTGATCTCTACACGGGAAGGGGCCTATAAATTGTGTTTAAATAGCTGCCACATCCCTCAGTGACTCATGACAGCTTTACCATCTTTAGATACCTGTTATTAAGCAATTAATTCTGAAACTTATTCCCACTATTCCTCACTACTGAGAGCATGTAGGAGTTTTCCAAACTATAAGTGGGAAGCACAATGAAAGATGAAACAGCTCAGAAATGCATGCTGGACAGCGGACACCTGTTACTGATGCCCCGAGAGCTATTCTTGCATTTCCTCTAGCCATGACAGCGTCAAGATTGGTTAACAGATTGGCTGTGTCTATCTCCAAGCACAAGTATTTGCTTTAGTATCTGCTATTCAGGGCAACATTTTTGCTTTCAATAAAGAAGCATGAAGCTTATGAAAAAGCAAAATACATAGTTCGAAGAGACAGCACTTTAGGTGAAGAGACAATCATCAGAGCCAATTGAGATACAGTTGTTGGAACAATCTTCAGGGAATTTAAATAAATTAAAATTAGTATTTTTAGAGGCTCTTGTGGAAGATGTTGAATGGAAGAATCAGCTGCAAATGCTAGAAATTTAAAAATAACAAAGATAAAGAATTCCTTTAACAGATTTATCATTAGACTCGACAGCTGAGGAAAGAATCAGTTACCTTGAAAATGAATCAATGAAAACCACCTAAAGGGAAAGTAAAGAGAAAAGATTGAAACAAGTAAAGGAAAATGAAACAGTACATCTAAGGGACAGTATCAAAAGATCTAACATGCATTTAATCGACATCCTAGGACCAGAGGAGAAAGAGATGGGTCAGAAGCACAAAGTGAAAAGGGGATGAAGGGATCACAGCTGAGGATGCGTCAGAGCTCCCAAAACTGGCTGCACATTATAACTATTGTCATTGTGTCCTGGTGTATCCCTGTATCTGAAGATTTGTTACTGCCTCACAAGAAAATAGAACTCCTATGTCAAAAATCATCTGTTCTTTTTTGATGTTCATTTTTTAAAAATTTTTAATTGGAGCATAATTGCCTTACAAAGTTGTGCTATTTTCTACTGCACAAAAAAGTGAATCAGTTATATGCATACATGTATCCCCTCCTTGTTCAGCGTCCCTCCTACTCTGCCCTCCATTCCCACCCCCCTAGGTCATCACAGAGCCCTGAGCTGAGCTCCCTGGGTTTACACTGGCTATCTGTTTTACACATGGAAATGGATATGTTTCAACACTCCTCTCTCAATTCATCCCACCCTCTCTTTCCCCCTCTGTGTCCACAAGTCCCTTCTCTACATCTGTGTTTTGATTCCTGCCCTGCAATTAGGTTCCTTGTATCATTTTTCAAGATTCCATATACATATATATGTATTAATATACAATATTGGTTTTTCTCTCTCTGAGTTACTTCACTCTGTATAGCAGGCTCCAGGTTCTTTCACTTACTTTCAACAGTCTGTTCTTGAGAAAAAAACTTAAAAAACACTTGAGAAGTTGAACCTGGTGCCACCCCAGACACTGTGCTTTTGTTGGACTGGGGTCAGGGTGAGAGGACAGACAAGGGATCAGTCTTTGAGCACTTCAGGTGCTCTGCCCTCCGCATGCAGACTAAATTACCGCTGGTTAACCATCAAGGCCAGGCAGCTAACTGCATCTGTTTCAACGGGCTTCCAGCACAGCAAACTCTTTTTAGGTTTTCGGAATTACAATGTAGTTAAAGGTAGTAATATTAAAATTATGCCATACTTAAAACTACTGTGGTCCAAAGTATATTACTGTCAGGGAAAAGGAATATAATGGTAACAAGATAAAAGGGCTGGTTAACCAAATCCAAGATCATAAAATTGGTAGCAACAGTCTCTCTGGGGCTTGCTGTACAGAAACAAGTATGTATGTTGCAAAAACTTCAACTTCTTCCCAAGGATAGCAAGCTAAATGCCTAGTAGAACAACAAGGAAAGCTATTTCTAACAAAGATTGTATTTATTGACTAAGCAATCACTATTGAACTATATCTGTGCAGTTTGTTTAGAAATGTTTTATAAATGACATTGTCCAAATTGAAATAGTTAATGGCACTCTTCATTGTTTTGCTTTAAAGATATTGTATACAAGAAAAAAATGAATTGTTTCAAAAAATGAGAGATAGAATGCCAAAGTATATTTTTCAAACACATAAATTCATGAGTCTCATAAAATTCTAAAATGAACATGTGTTAAAGATTTCACTTGTCATTTTTTAGAGGGAGCTAGTGAGTTAAACTGAGCAACTGAACTGAACTGGAGTGAGTTAAAAAAGTTTCAAAGAAAATTTTGGAGACTACATATACATTGGTATTCAGATACACTTAAATGAACTTGTTAGTAAATACAAAATTGATTAATATGGGGCAATAAAGTGTGTGATGTCTTTTTTTCCTAGAGGATACATCAGATACATTTAATTTGAATTGCTCTGGAAAAGAACTGCTTGCAACACTTTTATTAAGGCAACTCAATTATTATCCTGAGTTAGAACATATCTGAGTTGATAGAAACAGAAACATACTAAAAAGACAATCAAAGTCACAAATCCCTATAAAATCAGAGAATCACTAAAGGATTCTCTGAGCCACTGCTTCCAATAGAAGCTTCTGCAACAATGAGACACATATAACTGGACTCGCCAATACAATAACCATTTGCCTGATATGTCTATTAAGCTCTCATGATGTAGATTGTGTGGCTGAATAACTGAATTTTTATTCTATGTAATTTTTTGTCTGCCATATTGTTGTTTAGTCACTCAGTCGTGTCCAACTCTTTAGCAACCCCATGTACTATAGCCTGCTAGACTCCTCTGTCCATGAGATTCTCCAGGCAAGAATACTGGAGTGGGTTGCGGATTCCTCTCCAAAGGATCTTCCCAACCCAGGGATCGAATCTGCATTTCCTGTGTCTCCTGCATTGCAGGCAGATTCTTTACTGCCCGAGCCACCGTATTAGGCAGTGCAATTCTATAAAATGCCCCACACTCCACTGAAAAAACATTGCATCCTTTTTTTCTAAATTTCCACATCTTTGAAAATTTTCCTTTTAGTTTCTCTCTTGGTAATCATAAATAGTGCCTAAAAATGATTATTAATCACAAAATGTCAAGTCCCAGTAGTTTGGTCTCATCACCTTCATCGTCAGTGAGATTTGTGAAACCCAATGTGTCTCTTTGGCTTACCCCTCAATGGCTGCACAGTCTTGCTTGCTGCTGATGCCTAGTTGCTTAAGTTGTATCTGACTCTTTGTGAACCCATGTACTGTAGCTCCCCAGGCTCCTCTGTCCGTGGAATTCTCCAGGCAAGAATACTGGAGTGAGTTGCCATGCCCTCCTCCAGGGGATCTTCCCAACCCAAGGATCAAACCCAGGTCTCCTGCGTTGCAGGCAATTTCTTTGAGCCACCAATGAGCCCCCAGGGAAGTCATGATTAACCACTAAGTCCTTAGAATTGTTATAAGGACTTCCCTGGTGGTCCAGTGGTTAAGACTTCACTTCCCAATGTAAGTTGGTGAGTTCAATTCCTGGTCAGGAAGCTAAGATCCCACATACCTCACAATCAAAAAACTAAAATGTGAAACAGAAGCAATATTATAACAAACTCAATAAAGACTTAAAAGAAGTTAGACCCAGAAGTTTTCATAAGGAATTTCAGATTGGACTTTTCAAATCCTCTATTATTTTCTATCCTGTTGCTAAGAAATCAAGTGGATGAAACTGTTCTTAGTAAACTTGATCTGCAGTATATATAAATATGGGTAAATTCCTTCATTGAAACTCTCGTAATTTGTGAAGGTCCCTGTCCTGATTAGAGATGACTTCTTACTGACTGAGAGACAGCGATTAAGTTTCACGCATGCTTTACCACAAAGCTTTATAAGCATCAGCAATCTTTGTTTCTTAATAGCCTGACACAACTAGTTACATGAGTTGTCCACAGATGCAGCACTGTAGCTATGACATTGATCATGCAATCAGTTTGTTTAATTATATCCTGCCAAATAGAACAGCTTTCTTATTGACCCTGGGTAGATAATTGTATTACTATGAAAATTAAATAAACTTATATGAGTTTAAAAATTGTGGTAGGGAGGTCAGGAAGAATCAAATACCATTTTAAAAATATTTTATTTCAGTTTACAAAAACAGACTCAACTCAAAGGTTAGAGCTAGATTAAGAAGACACAAAAAAGGAATTTCTCACTTTTCTATTGAAAATGAAGTGTAAAAGCAACACTAACCCTATTACACTGGAATGATCTATAACTGATGATCTGAAATTGTCTCAGTAATATCAACAAAGGCATCAAAACCTTGCACTAAGGTTTTGAACCACTTGTCAACTTGTTCAAAAGACTTTGTACGGTCCTTTTCCTGAGACTCCCAGACTGCCTTTAGTTTGTTGAAGACATAAATAGTGCAAAGACTTCTGAGAAACATCAGAATAAAATGGAGACAGAATGATTTCTGTTATGCCCGATGTTCAAATCCCCAAGCGGGAAGAGAGAAGGCTTCCAAGACAATGCAACTCGTAAAAAGGGAAGTTTATTGCTGACTCGAATCAGGGCTCCTGCTGCATCCAACACAGTGGTGCGAGTCAGAGAGCCCCGAGCCCAAGCTGTTACACAAATTTATAGGGTGAGCACATGCCGTTGGTAGTTGGTTTAAGTGGATTGGTTACAAGTTTGCAAAGCAATTTCATTGGTCAAAACTTTCACGCACACGGGACTTTCCCGAGGGTTTCCGCCCCGTTCCTAATTTCCTGATTGGCAAACAGCAGTCAGTGTTTAAGCGAAAGCTGATTGGTTGTATCCAGGTGGCCTGATAATCTTACCACCCAGAAGTAGGAAGGCCTACTCCTAATCTAAGCTGCCTGCCATGGCGTTACTTCTGCTCACCTCACATTCCCCCTTGTCTGTTGTTCAAGTAGAGGAATCTTCCTCTTTTCCATCTTGGGCCACTGGCTGATTAAGTGGACCCAGGTGGGTGGAAATTAAGGTAGTCAGCCAGGGGGAGTGTTGAAACCAAGACTCAAACCATCTCTGCTGGGCTTCCCGTTCTCTCTTTCGTTGCGCCAGTCCCTCTCTCACTTTTGCCGTAGATTCTCTTACCACTCTTGTATGGTCTACATAGCTTTTCTCCGAGCCACGCAGACCCCACCCTCTTGGAGAAAAATCAAGTCTAATCCTCTTTTATTCTGCAAGACCACCTCAGACAAGGAAGTCAAAGACTTCTTTACGTGACTGATTGAGAACAACATAAGGGCCTTTCCATCTAGGTTCTAATACTTCAGATTGGTGCCGTTTTACCCAAACCCAATCACCTGGGCCAATATACGGTCCCCTTATTTTGACCCTCGTGTATCTCTCAAATCAATTTCTAAACATGGAGGGGCTCTTCCATACAGAATCTCAAAAGGGGTAAAATTCAGCTTATAAGGGGTATTGTGCGCCCGAAAGAGTGCGAAGGGAAGGAGGGTCACCCAGTCCCCGCCAGTCTCTATTGCCCACTTTGTCAAAGTTTCTTTTAGGGTCCGATTCATTCTCTCAATCTGTCCTGAGCTCTGGGGATTATATTCACAATGCAACTTCCATTTCATCCCCAGAACTTGGGCCAGCCCTTGTACAATCTGGCTCACAAAGGCAGGTCCATTATCAGAGCCCATAGTCACTGGCAGCCCGTACCTATACACTATCTCCTCTAAGATCTTTTTAGCAACCACTATTGCTGTCTCTCCCTTAGTGGGGAAGGCCTCCACCCACCCCGAGAAGGTATCTACCAGAATCAACAGTTGGCCTTACCTCAGTGAAATCTATCTCCCAGTGTTGTCCTGGCTTTTCCCCTCGGTACCTCGTTCCCGTGTGCCTCATTAGCTGGCACGCTTTGCAAGCCTGAATTCTCTCGTACAGTTGCATTTTGTTGAGGGAACCTCAGGCAGGCCGTCTGGAGAAGTGTTAGGGTCTTTCTTTCTCCCAAGTGTGTAGTTGTGTGCAGGTGTTCACACAGGTGACGACCCAGGGTGGCAGGCAATACCAGGTTGTTGTTTTGATCTCGGCACCATCCATCTTTGTCCTCTTTGATAATGTGGGGAGTGATCCCCCGCCAAGCTTCCTGGCTCATGGGGTACTGTCTCACCCTCACAGGAGTTGACCCGGCCTTTAGCTCGATGACGACCGGATGTCTCTGTTTGGCCAGTCCCATCCCTGCCGTTTCAGCCCAGGCCAAAGGGTATTTATGGACCCACGGTTGCACATCTGGTGCTATGGTCTCTGAGGGCTTAGGCGCAAAAAGTCTGTATTCATCTCTTAAGGCTAGGGATAAGACATGTATCGGCTGTCCAAGTCCATCCGTGACTGACATTCCCCCGGGGTCAAAATGAATCTGAGCATTAACTTTAGTCAACAAGTCTCTTCCAAGTAGAGGGGCTGGGCATTCTGGTATCACCAAAAACGAATGGGACACCTGGTGGGTCCCCAGATCTACTTTTTGTTTTGTGGTCCAACAATATCTTTTTGTCCCCGTGGCTCCTTGCACCAAGCTGGTTTTCTTCCTGAAAGCTTCACCAGTATCTACCATGAAGCCAACGGGTTTCCCCTCCACATGTATGGTTACCCAGGACTCGGGGAGGGGTGCCGAGTCTTGACTCCCCTAGTCACTGTCTTCCCCCGCATGTAGAACTCGAGTTCCAGGGGAGATTTTCTCTCTCTGGGTCGTTCCTCTCCTCGGGTCCCTCTTAGGGCACTCGTTTTTCCAGTGCCCCTGTTCTTTGCAGTAGGCACACTGATCTTTCTTTAGGGCCTGCCTTTTTGGTTTCTCTTTTTCTCCCATCCAGGGGTCTCAAGGTTCCCTCAATTCTGTTCCGGCTTTTATCCCCGCAAAAAGAATCTGGGCTAGCTCCCTCTGGTTCTTCCTGTTTTCCCTCATTCTATATTCTCTATCTTCCTTCCTGATCTTCTCAGCTAATTCCCCTTCCTCCCGTCGAATTCGTTCTCCCTTTCTTCTGGGGTCTCCCTATTATTAAATACCTTTTCAGCTGCTTTCAGTAAATCCTGTATCGTCTGTTCTCCCAATCCCTCTATCTTTTGTAATTTCTTCCTAATATCTGGGGCTGCCTGATTTACAAACGCTAACAGAACTGCAGCGCGTGACTCCTCAGCCTGGGGATCCATAGGGGTATATTGCCTGAAAGCTTCCATCAGCCTCTCTAGGAAGGCTGCTGGGCTCTCAGTGGGCTCTTGCCTTACTAAATTTACCTTCGCCAAATTTGTTGGCTTTCTTGCTGCGGCCCGCAGGCCTGCCATCAGAGTCTGGCGGTACACTCGGAGACGCTCCCTACCTTCCGCTCGCTCAAAATCCCAGTTAGGCTGCAACAGAGGAAACCCCTCGTCCACGAGATGAGGCTGGGCGGTTGGCCTCCCGTTGACCCCCGGGACCCGTTTCCGCGCCTCTGCCAGAATTCGCTCCCGTTCTTCTGTGGTGAAGAGCACCTGCAACAGCTGCTGATAATCGTCCCAGGTGGGGTTGTGAGTGGGAAGAGAGAGGGAGAGAGGAAGTCACTGAGAACGACCACCAAAAATCCTACTGGGAGTGGTGGCGGCCAAGAGGTTGGGCTTATGGTATGCTTTTGGAACTGTTTCTGTTCCTGCGTCATTGCACGGAAGTTTTCTTGCTGGGGGCGGGCACTCTAGGGGTTTCTAGCCCGTTCCGTGACCCCCTTATCCTCTCACGGGAGTCTTCAAGTGGCAGGCGTCCTAATGGCCTTTAAGTGCCTGACCCGTGCCCACACAAAGAATTTTGGGCCACGTCCTCAGTTAAGGATGTTAAAGGAGAGTTTCACCCGGTCGGGTTCCAGTTACTGAGGCTCACTTATTGTACGGCCTTCAGAGACCGCCAGAATGTAGCCCTGGCCAGGACTCATCAATTGCCCCCACAACCGTTCGCCTGTTCACTGAAACTCCTGAAAAGAGTAGGAGTTGAGGGCAGATCAGAGAAGAAGGGGAGAAGGAAGAGAACGATGCACCAGAAGAGAACGAGACCAGAGACAATGCCGGCACACACAAAACACGGAGAGCCGAAGACAAACACACAGACAGACAAAAGTCGGCCGACAACACAGCACTGGGTTTTCGGGCCCCCTGAGTTTTTGTCCACTGCTCACCAGACTCAGGATCAGGAGAGAAACTCTCCTTCCCGCAGAGCTGGCTGCCTTCCAGTGCGCTTGCTGGCCTCGGCCTTACACTGGCTGGAACGTTTAATCTGTTCCCCCTTTATAGAAAGCTTTCTCCTGTGCCAGATACCTTCCTGCTTCACAGCAGGGCCTCGCATTTACACTGGACTTTCCTGTCCTGCTTGAGCACCGGTGCTATTATCTATCCTTCCCCTCTGTCCTAGAAGTGTTCTCTTCCCCTGATCAAGGGATCCCGGACGAGCCCCCAAATGTTATGCCCAATGTCCGAATCCCTGAGCAGGAAGAGAGAAGGCTTCCAAGACAATGCAACTCGTAAAAAGGGAAGTTTATTGCTGACTCGAGTCAGGGCTCCTGCTGCATCCAACACAGAGGTGTGGGTCAGAGAGCCCCGAGCCCAAGCTGTTACACAAATTTATAGGGTGAGCACACGCCATTGGTAGTTGGTTTAAGCGGATTGGTTACAAGTTTGCAAAGCAATTTCATTGGTCAAAACTTTCACACGCACGGGACTTTTCCGGGGGTTTCCGCCCCGTTCCTAATTTCCTAATTGGCAAACAGCAGTCAGTGTTTAAGCGAAAGCTGATTGGTTGTATCCAGGTGGCCTGATAATCTTACCAGCCAGAAGTAGGAAGGCCTGCTCCTAATCTAAGCTGCCTGCCATGGCGTTACTTCTGTTTGCCTCACAATTTCGAGATGACAAAGACTTAATGACTGTGTTGAATCTATTATGGTAATCAAAAATATCAGGATAGAATAGAGTAAAACCACCTACTAAGTATAGTTGCTCAGTCGTGTCTCTTTGGGACCCCATGGACTGTAGCCCACCAGGTTCCTGTTTCCATGGTATTCTCCAGGCAAGAACACTGGAGTGGGTAGCCATGCCTTTTCTCCAGGGGATCTTCCCAACCCAGGGATCGAACCTAGGTCTCCAGCATTGCAGGTGAATTCTTCACAGCCTGAGCCACCTGGGAAGGGCTATGTCATATAACTACCTCAGAAAAGTTTGATGGAATTTTACCCAAGGAGTAAAAACATATGGGCAGAAGAAGACAAATATGCAGAACCTTTCATAAAGTCTGCACTTTCTGAAAAAATTACATTAAGCACACATGTTGAAATCATTTTACTTGCTCTATCTATGCAAACAAGTTGAGTGGGAAATGTCCTCTCCCATTCAACAACTCTGACTATCCAGTTCTCAAAATAGTGTTAGCTTTTTAAGAAATATGGAGTACATCAAACAAATCTAGTTACTTGCAGCAACTCTCCTTTCAAAAGATGATAAAACAAATCTTTGCAATTTTTCAAGGGCCCTCTAGTTAAGTTTAAAATAGCTTCAGATTTAAAACATACTCTGAGCATTTTATGCTATTTTTTATAGATTTAAGATTTTTTTTATGAGGGAAAATTAAAAAAAATTTAGAGGAGGTTTAAATGCTTGATTAAGATAGGATCAGAAGCCTTGAAACCATATATATTTATATTTTTTTTACCTAAGTGATAATAAGCATGTTTAAAATAAATATAAAAGGCACTGTTTTTTTTTTAGGAAAACTTAGATATTTCATAAATGAAGACATTTTGTTGCCTTTTTTTTTTTTTTTTTTTTTTTTGGCATAAAGCATATGATTAATTGATCTAAAGCACAAAAAATCTATTTTGTTGAGACATAAAATTTGTCTTTTAGGCAAATTACATTAAACTTTCACAATTCAACAAAAGCTTTAATAACATACAAATTTAAAAAATAAGAGTAAAATTTGCCGAGATTTTTATAACTTTCATAATTTTTTCTTATGTATAAATACCATGAAGAAAAAACAATAAATTACTTTCCTCACATTTTAACCTTAACTGTATTCTTACACATTCTGGGACAAGCTGGCACTTCACTTAGGACAAAACGAATCTGTGTACACTTTTTGTCACTATTGTGATCGTTATAGCTCAGACATTCATATTGTTTTAACTTTTATTACAATTTTTATTAATTTCTACTCCCCAAAGCAAACCAGGAGGACATAATTGAAAGTTTTCTACAACCTAAAAGCATTTTAACTGAGCAACTAAGCTCACTGATGCACAGAACTCAACATTCTACAACTACTCTTATTTATTATACTCTTTCATAAGGAGATTAAAATATACACTCTCTAGGATGACAATAATGTAAACAACAAATAATAAGAACTTGCTAGGATGTACAAAAGTTAGACCACTCGCATACTGCCGGTGGAAATGAAAAATGGAGCAGCCATTACAGCAATGACGTTTGGCAAATTCTCAAAAAGTTAAACATAGATTTACCATCATTTCAGCTCAGTCACTCGGTCATGTCTGACTCTTTGCGACCCCATGGACTGCAGCACGCCAGGCTTCCCTGTCCATCACCAACTCCGGGAGCTTGCTCAAACTCGTGTCCACCGAGTCGGTGATGCCATCCAACCATCTCATCCTCCATCCCGTCCTTCACCTGCTCTCAATCTTTCCCAGCATCAGGGTCTTTTCCAGTGAGTCAGTTCTTCCCATCAGGCAGCCAAAGTATTGGAGCTGCAGCTTCAGCATCAGTCCCTCCAACGAATCAAACGTGAAGTTGCTCAGTCGTGTCCGACTCTTTGCGACCCCATGGACTGTAGCCTATCAGGTTCCTTCATCCACGGGATTTTCCACAAAGAGTACTGGAGTGGGTTGCCATTTCCTTCTCCAGGGGATCTTCCCAACCCAGGAATTGAACCTGGGTCTCCCGCATTGCAGGCGGACACTTTACCATCTGAGCCGCCAGGGAAGCCAATGAATCAAAAAGATTTACCACGTGGTTTAGCAATTCTATTACTTGGTATATATCTAAAAGAAGTGAAAGCACAAATATATGAATATTCATAGCAGCATTATTTATACTGGATAAAAAATGAAAAAAACTTTCATGTTTATCTGTTGGTAAATGGGCAAAAAATATTGTGGTATATCCAAACAATGCAGCATTATTTAGCAAGAAGACAGAAAAAAAGTGCTGATACATTTAACAGTGTGGGTAAATCTTAAAGCAATTATGCTAAATGGAAGAAGCCAGATATAAAAATTTTTGATTTTTTTTTTTTTTTTTTTTTTACCCAGTGGCATGGCTTGCAGCATCTTAGTTCCCTGACCAGGGATTGAACCAGGCCCTGGCAGTGGAAGCAGGGATTCCTAGCCACTGAACTATTAGGGAATTTCATGCCCAACCTACCCCAAATAAGCATTTTGTATGATTTCACTTATATTAAATGTCCCAGTGAGATCAGAGGGAGCACTGTCTCTAACCAAAAATGAAAGAAAAAGAGAAAAAACAAATTTTGGGAAAATTGTGTGATGTCTGGGCTATTTTGAGAAACTAGATGTCAAAAAAAAAAAAAAGCTAATTGAAAAGTACTAGAATGAGCTAGAATTAAGAATACACTGAGAGATGAAAGAAATCTATACTAAGGGAAAATAACTAATAAAATGAAATCAGAAATATGATGGACATATTTGCTAGATATCACCCAGAAAAAAGAATTATTAAACATTATTGCAGATAAACTGGTAAAGACCGATGGAGATGTGGCATAGATGTTCTGCTATTACCAAAGAATATAGTATTGAAAAATACAAATGTTTGAAATACAATTCAATGAGAAGTAAAAGAAATTAAATGTTATATAAAGATTTTAAAATGATGATCAAAAGGGTTTACTGTATCAGGAAAATTTGATTATACATAATATAATTTTATATACTCATGAAACAATTTCACGTGCATTCTTGTTAACAAAGCAAAAGTTAGAGAAGCCTAGATCTCGTCTCCTTTGACGGAACATCTTTCAATTTGCTAATAAAAAGAACAGAAGTGTATTCCAGTTAGTGACTTACTTAGTGCAATAATTGCTTTTTGCAGCCTCTCTTATCACTGTGGTAACCTGTGAAATATAATTGGCATTGCTGTTTGGTAAGACACTTTGAGATCTCTAGGTCAGCTAGCACACATGCCCTTTTCCTTTGAACCCATTCTTCTTCTTTTTGGACACACAAACCTGAAGCCAGAAACCCAGCATCTACTCTGCTCTAAGAGGTAACATTGAGGATGTCCTAAAGAAAACACAAAACAAAGCTAACATTTGTTCTAGGCAGCCTAACTAGGCTGGTCTTTGTCTGCATGATAAATAATTAGTTTTCTCCCTTGTTTAAACCCTTTTTTGCTGCTGCTGCTGCTAAGTCACTTCAGTCGTGTCTGACTCTGTGCGACCCCATAGACAGCAGCCCACCAGGCTCCCCCGTCCCTGGGATTCTCCAGGCAGGAACACTGGAGTGGGTTGCCATATCCTTCTCCAATGCATGAAAGTGAAAAGTGAAAGTGAAGTCGCTCAGTCATGTCCGACTCCTAGGGACCCCATGGACTGCAGCCTACCAGGCTCCTCTGTCCATGGGATTTTCCAGGCAAGAGTAGTGGAGTGGGTTGCCGTTGCCTTCTCTGAACCTTTTTGGGGAGGACTTCTATTCTATGTATGAATCTTAAGTTAAATTGAGAACCAGTTGTGGTGGAAATGTCAGTAAGAGGACAGATTATAGAACTGGCTAACTGGAGAATGAGAATACGTATGACAAGGAAAGTAATTTTGCAGGCTGGAAAGCTGGGGTGCACATTGTGTAGTGGTACCTCAGTAGTTACCTTCAGATTTTGGAAGGAAGAGCTATGATTCCTGAGGGTGGTATATGATGGGAAATTTATGAAAAATTCAGAATGTTAGTTTGTGTTGGCTCCTTCTCATGCTTTCAAAAAGCTGTATCAAGTAAGAAATAAATTGAGGCTGGAGCTTTCCAATCTACTAACAGAGACAGAAGAAATGCCATTTTGCCAAGGGAGAAGCTCTCTCTAGGGCTTACAAAATAAGTTGTCAGGGAGTCTGTGATTTGGAATGTTTTCAGGGTTAAAATCCAAGTGCTTCTATATTGTATATTGTCTCAATTATGTGTAGTGCTTGTGAAGTTGCAGACATAGTGGGGAATAATTCTGGTGCCTTGCCATACAGAAGTAGTGAATTTACTGGCAAAGATGGCAAGTGTTTCGCATGGCCTAAAGGCAACAACTGCAGAGATAAAAAAGAAAGGAGCTGGCAGAGCTTAAAAGCCAGTTAGTAAGAGTTTAAAAAGTATAACAGACTAGGTATTTAGCTCTGTTATTTTCATTAAAAAATAACAAAAAAAAATTGCTTCAGTGTCTACTCAATTTTTGAATGAATTTATTCTTATGTAGGTATTAAAATCCAAAGATTAAAAAGATATAATAGAGTCATTCTTGTAGAATGTGCAAATATAGAAGAAACATATAGCTTACTACTGTCTCATCTTCCTTAATAATAGACCTCAGTTTTATTCTATGTGGATAACAAGTAAGAGATATCCTTGCTGGCAGCTAGAGGCGATCAATTAATAAGAGTCAAAGTTGTTGGGTGGGCTTGTGGGAAGACGGGATAGAAAAATTGATTTAGCAGGTGGTTACTGTCATTTGCTCTTCTCACATTCTCTTCCCTTCTTGCTAAAATAGTAGTCTTAGTGTTAGAAATCTAGCAGACATTTTTCAACAGTGGAGCAGACTAGGGTGCTTGGCATACCTGTTCTAGTGTTATTATTCTTGTTTAGTTTTGCTTTGTTTTAACATAAGAGAAAGATAAACATCAAAATTCCGTTGGGTAACTCAAACAGGGGCTCTGTATCAAACTAGAAGGGTGGGATGGGGAGGGAGATGGGAGGGAGGTTCAAAAGGAGGGGATATATGTATACCTATGTCTGATTCATGTTGAGGTTTGACAGAAAACAGCAAAATTCTGTAAAGCAATTATCCATCAATAAAAAATTAATTAATTAAAAAAATACAGTTGGGATATGGTCAGTCCCTTTCTGTCTTTCTTATTACTTTTTTCCTATATTGAGTTCTACCATTAGCTGAAGTTTTATTAGCCGTTCTGAAGTTGAATTTTAAAGCCATGTACCAATGTTGGTACAATAAAAACAGGAGAAATTTGGGTACCTGATGATCACAGAACAATTCTCAAATCAGTTCTCAATTCCATTTTCTCCTGTGTCTGTGTAGGGATGTACACCTTTATTTGTTGAAATGATTTGTTCCTGTTTGACATTGTTTATATGCATGCTAAGTCACTTCAGTCATATCCGAATCTTTGCAACCCCATGGACTGTAGCCCACCAGGCTCCTCTGTCCATGGGATTCTCCAGGCAGGAATATTGGTTGCCATGCCCTCCTCCAGGGGATCTTCCCAACCCAGGGATTGAACCCACATCTCTTATGTCTCCTTCATAGGCAAGTTCTTTACAGCTAGTTGCTACCTGGGAAGCCCTTGATTTTACATTATATGCATCTGATTATAATCCAAAAAAAAAAAAAAGGAGAAAGATATATACAAAGAAGACAAAATAATGGTAGTCCCAGGTTTTTTGATAGTAACACTTGATGCTGCAATATAACATGAGAATTATCATCTTCAAAACTTTAGAAAAATAAAATGTGTCCTGAGAAGCATGTGGTATTAAAATTTCTTTGTAAAAAAATCAAAGCCACAGCGTTATTCTTAGTCATGAGATAATTTAGATATTCTAAAACCCATGAATTTTCTTGGAAACAATTTTGGTTCAAAAAAAAAAATAGTTTGGCTTAGGGGGAAAAAAGTGGTTTAAAAATGAAAAATAAAACAGTTGATGGTTCCTAAAATTCTACTTAACCAAAAATATAGAAATTATATAACAAAATAACTAATGATGAGATGAATAAATATTAATGAGGATTGTGAGCATATATATATATATATATACATACATACATGCATCTTTATGTTAAAAACCAATGAAGACTATATATACATATATATTTATTTATATGAATATTGTAGTCTGTTGGAATGTATCAAAAGTGCTCAATAAGTGCAAAAGTGACTTTTTTTCAAAGAAATTTCTAAAGATATCTGTAACTAAAATGTTTTATAACTCTCAGAAAATTTGTGGAAAGAAAACCAGTAACACGTAAATGAAGAGAAATTTGGAATGATAGTAAAGTCATGAATATTCTAAAAGATTCATCTAAATGGGAATGGAGATTATATAATACAAGTTGTGTGCAAAGTCATGAGAGAAGTAATGGGAAACTTTTCTGTGATGGACACATGAGCATCTCAAAATGAAAGTGATCATTGACAAAGTGAAAAACTGGTGTAGAATTATAAAACTAACAGTGGTACAAAACTAAAAAAGAGCAATTTAACTAAATTATCAATAATAAAGCAAAAAAAGAAAAGAATTAACAGAGTAGAATAAATAATAAATTAAGACAGGAAAAACAAATCAAGGGTGTCAGCTGTTTATACTGCATGTGACTGTATTTGATTTTAACACTGGAAAACACATTGTTAGGAAGGGCTAAAACTCCACACCCAATATATTGCATTTTTCAAGAAACACATTTAAAGTAGAACTATATTGGAAATAAAGAGATAAAAATATTCGAAACAATTCCAAATATTAATGAAGAATAGATAAGGTAACACTAATGGGCAGAACATTAGCATAAAAGAAATACAATCTAAGACAGACTAAAGCTAAGGCTCATTATCTCTAGAAGAACACATACTGTAAGGAATCTTAAAATAAATGTTTCAAGCAAAATTAATGATGTCAAATGGAATCACAAATTTCAGAAAAGAATTTTAAAAGGATAAGTATTTAGGTAAAACATATATGTTATATATATATATATATATGTATATATATATGTATGTATATGTATGTATTATATGTGTGTATTTATGCAAAAGCACAAAATCATCCAACTAAACCCCACAAATTTCAGAATTAGTTAAAATAAAAACAGTAAGACTATAAGCTTTTTGTTTTGTTTTCTTGTTTTTTCTTTTTTAAATGTATTTTTTAATTAGACTATGATTGCTTTACAATTTTGTGTTAGTTTCTGCTATACAACATGGATCAGCTGTAAGTATCCATATATCCCATCCCTCTTGAGCCTCCAACCCACCCTGCCCACATCCCACCCCTCCAGGTCATCACAGGGCACTGAGGTGAGCTCCCGGTGCTATAGTTTCCCACTAGCTATCTATTTTATGCAAGGCAGTGTATACATGTCCCACCTCTCCTTTCCCTGCAGTGTTCGCAAGTCCATTCTCTATGTCTGCAACACTAACTATATGTCTTTTACAAGGAAAAATATTTAGGTACGAAGAACTAGATAGTTTTAAAATAAAGTATTTGAAAAAGGAATGCACACTGAAAACCTAAGAAAAATTGCATTTTAATCAAAAAGAGTAGACAAAAAGCATTAGCAAAAATTGAGAAAAACATGTTCTAATATTTTAATTTAGTTATTCATCAAAAAGACATACAATTGCTTGTGGACCTATATATTTGTGGACCTAAAAGAGAATGTTTCCAAATACATAAAGTAATAATTGACATGACTAAGGGGAGAAGTAGATAAATCCACCAACAGTTGGAGATTCTAAATGTTACTGTCAAATTATGAAGAACAAATGTAAAGCAAATCCATCAAGTTATAGAAGATCTGAAAACTACCAACCAACTTGACATAATTTACATTTCTATAAAAAGGGCAGAGCAAATAACTCCAGATGACATTTCAACAACAGATTTAAATTGCATGGGTCCACTCATATATTCCCCAGTGGCTCAATTGTAAAGAATCTGCCTACAATGCAGAAGACAAGAGTTCTATCCCTGGTTCGGGAAAATTCCCTGGAGAAGGAAATGGCAACCTGCTCCAGTATTCTTTCCGGGGAAATCCCATGGACAGAGAAGCCTGGCGGACTACAATCCATTGGGTTGCAAAAGATTTGCACACGATTTAGCTACTAAACAACAACATACACTAGGTATATTAAATTAGACCATAATTACACTAAATTAGAAATTGATAAAATTAAAATATGAAGAAAATCCACAAATATCTGTAAATAAAACACTATGCTACTAAATAACCTCAGGATCCAAAAAATAATGAATCATAAGAGAAATTTAAAAATATTTCAAACTGCAGCAAAACAAACACATGACAATTTTGTGGATGAACTTTCATCTAAACTTCGAATTGTGTGCTTCTTTAACATGTTGCCTCTCATTTAATAATGAGAAAAAATAAGCTATAATTTCATAGCATTTCTTATGCCCATTGGAAAGCTGAAGTTAGTAGTTAAGGAAGCGTCTGAAATCCAAAGAGGTTTAAATTCTTCCAAGCAGTCAGAGGACATATGTGTTTTCTCACCCATGACAGAGCATCAGGGAATCTAGACCTGTTTTGACCACAGTATAAGCAGGTAAAATTTAACTTGACTAGAAGTCAAGTGGGAGCTAATAAATCTGAAGTTGCTGGGGGCACTTAGCAACCGCCTTTCCTCAGCCATACAGCCCTGCATTGCTTGAAATCTCAGGAGAAATTGAGTGCAGGGCAAAAGCCAGAGAGAGCAAAGCTGAGTGGCTCAGATGTGCCGACGTGATTGGCAGCTGTTCTGAGACAGGCACGAAATATATCCTACTTCCTGAGTCCTTTCTGTTTATACTGGAAGTACCTTAATCCCCCAGGTTAGGAGCTGCAAATGCTTCTGCCCGCAGAACTCAAAGGAGGTCATCACAGGTTGCAGACAAGACACAAGCGACTCACTGCCTGTTTCTCCTGACTTGTTCTTGTGTGAAACCAAAGGACAGCATCACTGGGAATGGCAAGAACTCACTCTCATACTAGGCTCTAAAGAGGCTATGCCTTGCAGCAGGAGTGTGGTGAGTGCTTAGTCATTCTGACTTTTTGTGACCCCGTGGACTGTAGCCCGCCAGGCTTCTCTGTCCATGAGATTATCCAGGCAAGAACACTGGAGTGGGCTGCCATTTCCTTCTCCTGGGGATCTTCCTGACCCAGGGATTAAACTTGCATCTCCTGTGTCTCCTGCATCGCAGGAGGATTCTTTACCCACTGAACCATCGTGGAAGCCCCTGCAGGGAAGTTAGACACAAACCCTGCCAATGATACACACGTTTCATTCCTATGGAACAAAAGCTACAGAGAGAGGGGAAAGGATCCTCCTGAGATAGTTAGCACCTGTGAGGATGGTAGTGTGGTCAGCGATCACGTCCCCCATGATGGTATTCTGCAAAGCAAGTCAGAAGCTTCTGGGCAGGGAAATCAAGACCACTTACCTGCAAGGTAAAGGCTGAGGATGAAGGCAAGTTAGAGAGAAATGTCTACAGCTGATGGAGAGGTGACAATCATCTCAGGCCTTACAGTCTATATGAATATTCTCTATATGGCCTGGTCTATATTGAAGGGTTCTTTCCCAGTTGCTGGTGGTGCAGGAAATCCCCTTCCAAGGTCAACTGTGGATCTAAGGCTGAGTTAGAACTCCAGGGGATGGAGATGTAGGGATGCTGAGGAAGATGCTTGTCCAAGGCACAGGGGCACAGAACCTTTTTAAGACTGAGAAAATAGGAGACAGGACTAAAACTCACGGGATTCCAATGCCAAGTATTGTACAATCTACTGCGAGGAAGGGCAAGTATATAAGGCTAGTCATCTGCGGCACAGACATTCAGGAATGGCTGAAAGCTGGGAATTGAGCACAGAAAACCTCCCCAGCACTTCACCACCACTAGAGGCATGGGAAACCTGTGACATTTGGAAATCAACCACAGCAGTAGCAACAACAGCAAACTGTTATAAAAACCATAAAAAACTGGTGCCATTCCAGACTATATTGGCCCAACCACTGACTCTAATGACCTGACGGGAAGAATACCTGAGGCCTTAACCAAGGTTTAGAACAACTTATCATCGCTTCTGTCATTCCACTAGAATAACTTGCATTCAATAGAAATGTATGAAAATACAACAGAGAGAAAAACTAAATCCCCATTTTCAAGAGATAAAGCAGCTCACGAAACCAGACAGAAATAAGATGTTGCAACTATCAGACAAAAATGGTAAAAATAACCATCACTATTATCTTAAAAGTATCTAGTGAAAAATAGTTCAATATGCATGCAAAGATGAGAATTTCATCAGAGAGAAGAAAATACAGTATTAAGAAATATTCAAAATAAAATTCTGATAACTAAAAAAAAAAAATCTGTTCACTGGCTTATCAGTTGGATTGAAACATTTGAGGGAAGAATCAATAAACTTGAAAATGAGAGAATAAAAAAAAGTATAAATTACCCAAACAAAATGCAAAGGGGAAAGAGACTTTTTATAAAAGAAAACACAAGGAAAATGGACCATTGTACTGTCTAATATTTATGTGTATATTTTTAGTCGCTCAGTTGTGTCTGACTTTCTGTGACCTCAAGGCCTGCAGCCTACCAGGCTCCTCTGTCCATGGGATTCTCCAGGCAAGAAGACTGAGTGGGTAGCCATTCCCTTCTCCAAGGGATCTTCCCCAACCAGATATTACACCTGGGTCTCCTGCTTTGCCGATGGATTCTTTACCATCTGACCTTCCAGGGAAACCCTGTCTAACATATGCGCAGATACAACTTAAGAATAAGGGAAAAATCAGTAACATGGGTAAGAAATATTTGAAGTGATAATGACTAATAATTTCCCCCAAACTAATGTGGCAAAAAGCTATAACACCAAAACTATAATTTTATAAAATGATGAATTGGACTTCATCAAGACTATTAAAATTTAAAATACCATTATGAAAATGAAAGCCAAGGCAAAGACTGGGAGAAAATATTTGAAAAAGTATCTGATAAAGAATTTATATCCAGAAAATATACATATATGGAAACTGCATTTTTTAAAATGTGTTTGTCTAATACTTTGCACAGTTTTAGCTTGCACAGTTATTATTTTATTCTACCTCTGCATGTGCAAAAAAGTATATTGGTATGTTACATTGTATGACAATCTAGCACATGTAGAAGTAATTTTTAGTGGAAAACAATATTAACAAAAATCTCGAACAGTACAGTGGTTACCTCTGGATATAGTGGAAATGGTAGATGGGCTGAGAATGGGTCCCAAATATTGTCAGTTGCAGTATTTTCTACCTTAATACTTGGAGAAGGCAATGGCAGCCCACTCCAGTACTCTTGCCTGGAAAATCCCATGGATGGAGGAGCCTGGTAGGCTGCAGTCCATGGGGTCGCTAAGAGTCAGACACGACTGAGTGACTTCACTTTCACTTTTCACTTTCATGCATTGGAGAAGGAAATGGCAACCCACTCCAGTGTTCTTGCCTGGAGAATCCCGGGGACAGGGGAGCCTGGTGGGCTGCCGTCTATGGGGTCGCACAGAGTCGGACACGAATGAAACGACTTAGCAGCAATAGCAGCAGCTACCTTAATCCTGGTGTAACTAAGAGGTGATTTGATTTTCTCAGGATTTCCCAGTTGAGATTTATGAATTTTAGTGTGTCAAAATGTTCCCCTTCCTCTGTCTCTCAAAAACAAAACAAGCAACAACAACCAGGGCCAACATTTTAAAGAGAATCACTGAGAGCCACGTTCTCTACACTCTTTTCAAAGAGCTGAGATCTCTAACTCCTTTCAAAGATGAAACAGCTTTGAATTGTAAAGTCCTCTCAAATTCTGTACCATACCCTCAAAGATCAAAAGCAAAATATTTTTAGTTTTCAAATACAAATCCTTTAGATACATTGTGGAAAGCATTGACTTTGGCCAATATAATCACTGAAAAATGTTAAGGCAAAGAAAAAAAGTCACATGGATGATACAATACTGTCCTGTGGAAATCACAAATCACTGAGCAGTGAGAGCGAAAACGTCTGCCTGGGATACTGTTGATGAATAATTGTACTTCGCACTTAGGATTTTAATAAGGGTAGCTTAGTGGCCAACACACTGTCAATGCTTAAGACCACATAATATAGGACCTACCTCCCCAAGCCCCTCCCAACAATGGCAAGAGCGTTTTTGTAGGAACACTGTAGAGCGGCCAACTCAAACATCTGTCGCATATTCCACAGTGGTGTTGATGGCACTGTTGCAATTATTCATGAGGGCTAAAATTACATTTTTTTTTTCTGGCAGTGCATTGCTATTATAACACCTCCCATACCTATTTTAAATCTCAGATCATTAGCATAAGCCCAATTATTTGAAAAACTCAAAAAAGAACTTGAATTAAGAGTATAGTCACATAATTTAGAAATGTTCCTAATGATTTTAAAAGTCTGTGCATAGCACTCACTGAAAAGAATTACTTGCCTTTCCCACAGAATTACTGCAGTAAGTTAGAATAAACATGCCTAAATCAAAAAAGTGACAAAAAGCTAAAGAAAATATGTGTTTATGAACAAAATTGAATGTTATAGTGGATTAATTTAACAATTGAATTAATTTAACAATTGCTTGCAAATAAGTTTGCCTGGATATGATGCTCGCCTTTGGTCTCCTTTTCTGTGAGAATAATTGACTTATATAGATGAATGGAAGATGAGGTATATATACACCATGGCATACTATCGTTGTTTAGTCACTAAGTCACGTCTGACTGCAACCCCATGGACTGTAGCCCACCAGGCTCCTCTGTCTGTGGGATTTTCCAGGCAAGAATACTAGAGCGGGTTGCCATTTCCTTTTCCAGGGGATCTTCCTAACCCGGAGATTGAATCTGCATTTCCTGCATTGGTAGGTGGATTCGTTACCACTGTGTCACCTGGGAAGCCCATGACGCACATAATTGGACTGAATTATAAACGGCTAAGTATTCACTGTATGATTCAAATTCTTAATTATGCCAGAATAGCTTATCTTTTCTATTTAAAATAAAATAAATGAGGTTTTTCTCCCACACCCAATTCAGAGAAGATATATAGAGAACAATAGAGTGTCATTCATTTATTCATGCAATCTGTGTCCCTGCTGTGCGTCTGTTGTCATGACAGAGGACGGAAGGGAGGAGAAGGGTGTGAGGGCTCTTGCCAGCTTGGAACTTACAGTCTAGGGAGGAAAACAAACATTAAACAGGGCATAAAAGAGTAATGCCTCATTATATCCATGAAAAGTGATATGAATGAGAAGTACCCGGTGCCATAAGACAATGTAATGACAGGATGAAGCCTAGTTTGGGTGACAGGTAAGCAAAGACTTTCTGGCTGAAATCCGAAGGATGAGTTCCAGTGGTGAGCTGTGCGTCCAGTAACGGTGAGGAGGGAGAGGCAGGCACAAATAAGCCCTAAATTAGAAAGTGGAAATTGGTCTGTTTGAGATGAAAGAGAATGGAAAGATTCACAGGAAGTAAGGGTGTTCAGTAGGACTTTTAATATGTTGAATAAAAATAAATAGATCATTAGGCAAGTTGGATGTGACACATTAGAGATGAGACCATCACAGCACAGACACATTGTGTTACCACAGTTTCCTTTGGCCAAGAAAAAAAAAATGCATGAACTTAATACAACTACAGGACAGTTGCTAAAAAACAGTTTGCTGGTTCTTGACAGCTTAGAAAGAGTGACACTTTTGCCCTTTCAAATCCCCCCTAAGGAAATTACAGCACTGAAAACAGTGATGAAAGCACGTTCGTTTTCAATGCTAAAATAGTTTAGAATTAATTCATTCGTATGTTGACATTCAAAACAAACAGACCTATTTTCCTCTTCCAGGATAGTCAAGCTTCCAGTGGATTTAGCTAAAAATTTGTCATGCTCATTAAGGACCTGTTTGTTTTGTTTTTGTAAATGTCATCTAAATATTTAGAATTATAGAGAAACTGACAATGGACAAAAGCTGATTTTCTCCTGAAAGAGGAGTCTGTTGCTGCCAGGAATTCACCATTTTGACATCAGAATTGATGGATTGGATATAATTCCTGTCCAATACAATAGGCTAAGAGGTCAAGTATATTTCCCAAAGCCAAGATACTGCAGTGTCATAAAAAACATCCACTGTGTTCTGGGCAAACACGGTAATTATTTTCTACCTAAACCCCCCTCCTTGGGATTGGCATTTCAATTCTTAGTTATTTCATTTAATTAGTGTAAATTTCACTTAGAAGTAGTGGTGACATAAAATATGTTTTAGAAAGATGGGATAAATATGGTTATAAGATTCATGAAAAAAAATGTAGGTTTTATCAACATCCAGGAAAAGTATCAGAAATGATAAACCTCAACTTCACATGCGAAAGTATGGTATTTATAATGCCAAGGTGAGGAAGAATACAAGAAAAATACATACTCCCTTAGACTTGTTCTTCATTGTTATTTCTCTGATGTCGCCATCAATAGCATTTTTTACCACTTGCTGTTCATTCAGCATTATTTCAAGTGCTTTTAGAATTGGTCCCTGTATTCAAGACATTTATACATTAGGAGAATTAGCTCAGATAATAATGGTGTAGAAATGGGAAACAATTTGAGAATAACATAGAATATATAATTTGGCTCTAGACAACTTTATATATTATCAAATACTAAGTGGTATAAAAGGATATTTTTAAGAAACATCACTGAAAAGACAACAGTTCACTGAAAAGCATCTTAAGGTACAACAGAGCAATTAGTCAAGTGGAACATAAATACACAAATGTGCGTATGTGCATTGCACAATTGTGTGGACCCCTGTGTTTTAGAAATGTATCTATTTGACAGCTTGGAATAATAAATAGCTCAATACTGGGTGTCAGGAGACTTAAAGTCCTAGTGTGACCGAACTCAGATTTGGCTCCTTGATGCTCAAAAAGCAAGTGTCAGTAGGAAGGAAAGGTGCTTTATTCAGAAAAGCATTCCTTCAATCTGAGAAGGTGAGCTCATGCTTGGAGAATGACTTGGAAGATTCCACTCAGCTATAACAATTTCTAAGGGGCAAAGGGAAAACAGTTTTCAGTTAATCATCAAGGAGGAGGTCTGATTCTTTGTCATTATTCCATTGCATGCAGACCCACTGACTTCTGATTGTCTTTTCAATACTGTCTTGCCTGAATAATCAGCCTGCAACTGAATGCTGTCTTGACAGAGTTATCTGCCTGCAAATTTGCTGAGGAGAGAAGCTGGGGGTACAGTTAGTCATCATTTTTTAATTCCTTAATTCTTCATTCTTACTCCTTTTAATCCAGTAAAGAAATCAACAGGTTAGGCAAGGCATTGTGTACGTTCAGTAGAGCAGAAGGCAGGAGTTAGGTTAAATGTTCCCTCGTGATCTCATTTTCATAGTCAAGGTTTAAAGGGAACATAAATAGACAAACAGGCAAGGGCAAAAGAGCCGCTTAGAAATCCCAGCTTCTCAACCACCCTTGCATGTCTGTGAGATGAGGGGCTAATGTGCTGACATAGGGCGCCATATTTTCAGAGTGGGAGATGTGGACTTGGGTCTGTTTGCAGCATCTCTTTGCTGACAATTTTAGTTGCCTGCTTGCACAAATGGGCAGAGCAAGCCACAATTATTCTAGTGCCCACAAGGATACAGATTTTTATGAGCAATAGTGTTAATCTTGTTCTTTCATTGAATCCTGATCGGTGACTTTATCTTCCTAACCATTAACTGTTCAAACCTGCTCTTTTGCGACTTTGGGAGGCCTGGGAGACTAGTTTTCCTACAAACGAGAGGCGGGGGACAGAGAGGTGTTTTGTACCTGGGCAGGGTGGGATGGGCTGAGCAGGGGGGCTTCTGCTCAGTTCCACTAGTTCTACAGGAAGTGGGTGAGTGAGTGTTGAAATGTAAAAGAAGAGTGACAGTATGATACAGTTTGATGGATATGAGAGATACCCATAGACACCATACATTAAAAAGACTCCAAAATTGAATCTACAGTGCTTATGTTATGGATATCATCCCTACACTGTTCCCATCAGTGGTTGCACAAAAACCCTGGTATTGATTTCCCACTCATATTTATTCATGCTTTTCTCTTTATTTGGGAAGTCTTTCTTTTGTGATAATAAAAATTTGTACATTAAAAAATTCAAAATATTGATATGTTCTATTTTGCTTCTTTTTTTTTTTTCTTCTCTTCTTCCCCCCCCTCACTGGTCTTCCTTACTTTTTCCCTTCATTTTTCATTTAATATTTTAACAAATAAGAATTGATGAGCTACTCTGTGACACTCACTGATCTAGGTGTTTGAAATATATCAATAAGCATTTCCTCCTTTAGGGAATCTTCCTGACTCAAGGATGGATCTCTTGCATCTCCTCCATTGGCAGGTAGATCCTTTACCACTGAGCCACCTAGGAAGCCCCAATCAATAAGCAAAACAGATACAAAATCCCTAATTTTATTGACCTTTTACTAGAGATTTATGAAAATAAATTATAGTATCTTGGCATATAATAAGCACCAAAAAAAAAACCTTAAGTAAAACAAAAACAAAAAAACAACTCAAGGATCCACAAAAGAAAAAGGAAAAGTGAGAATTACATGGAGCCCAGTGTAGTGTGCTATGGGAAGAAAAGAAGAATTAATAGGTGTCCATATTTGAGAATTTTGTCAGCAATTGTGAGGATTTTTGCTCAATATTGAAAGTGTAGCATTTGCAAGGTTTTCAATAAATTATTTTTATTATCTAATTTAGTGTAAGAAACATCTGTGATATAATTTTCAGAATAGACTGTTGAGCATTAAATGTAGAAAAAGAATGACTAGCTAGGAGACAACTGGAGAATTTCAGTGAAAACTACTTGGACCAAGAAGATACTGGAGTAATTAAATATGAAACTGACATGATTGGGATGGTTGATATAAAACATATAGAATGTATCATATTTCTTCATAAGTTATTTTTATTTATGTTTAATTTTAATAAGTCAAAATTATCATTTTACAACCTTTCATTTGCAATGTTATTTATTTGCAAATACAGTTAGCACACAGTATCTTCCAAATAGACCTCATATCTGGAAGCAAACAATAGCCTCAACATATGAATTTTCTGAATAAATTATCAGCCATGAATTCATTTCCAATCATAAAGGGCAAATTGTGAATATTGTTTAAAATGAAGCACAAAGACAATTTCCCTCTCAAAGATTATTTTACCATCTGAAAAACAGAGAACCTGAGTGGAATAAATGGTCTGATTCTTTTATTTTAAATAGCACTGAAATTCCTCTTGGGTTTTATAGTAATTATTACTTTTATTTTAAGACCTAAGCAAACAATTTGATGTTGCATTTTAAGACTGTAAAATTTATAAAAATGGGCAGAAAGTATCTGCATAAAGCTGATCAATATATTTGACGGCGTCAGTATGTCATTCCATTCATGATCATTTAGAGTATTTCTGCTGACTGTCTATTAGAAACATCTTTTGCCAGTCATCAAAGAGTTTTGTTAAAATGACTGAGGGATTAGCATATGAATTATCTCAGGTGACAGATATAAAATGTCATAAACTGTCTGGAAAGAATAAATGAAGGGCCAGTACCACACCTCATTGTTTGTAATGTGACTGATAAAATTTTACCACAAAAGCAGCTAAGTAGTTTGCATAAATTATTAAATCATATGCATACATGAGAATTGGTAACTAAACAGGAAATCTTCTTGTGAATTTCTAGTAATTCATTTATTAAAGAAATAAAAGCCCATCAATAATTCAGGATTACTTTGATTATATTCCAAGACTATAATATTTTCAGATGTAGCAAAAAGGAGTTAATTTTGAGACATTGCTTTTGCAAATATATCCCAGATCTGAATAATAAATTGGAATATAAAATACATATCTAGCATGAAACAACTTCAAATAGCCAAAATAGTTATACATTTATTGCAACGTGTTTTTAATTAAAGAATTTAAATTTTCACCAAAGTTGCTTCAGTATTTGCAGCCTAAGTACATTTAATATTTCCTTTATTAATTTTTTGAAGTATGCATTTTCTTTTGTTTCAATGGCTTCTGTTTTGTAAACAATTCAGCTTTACAGTACATTTCAGGTTTTGAGGCAAATGTCGTTAGAATATTTCATGTTTCCCACTGATATAATTTAATATCAAAACTATGTTCTTCATTTACATTTTATTTTAATAAATTGCAAGTTATTTAATGTATATTTTATTTTTATAAAAATATCTATTTTGTATTAATGTGAAAATTGCTTTTTCACATATTATAATTATGAAAATGTTAATATATATAAAATAGAAGGGACACACCAGCTTATGTATAGTTACATAGACAGTTCATTCTAGAAATATTAGCAAATAACACAGAAATCAATTAGTATGCCTTTGAAAATGTGTATTATTTGCATAATTTCCTTCTTGGACAAATTTGCATAATATCCTTCATGGACAAATATATATGAAACCTCAGTTCTTTTCTACCTCTAGCATATATTTTAGATTAGCCTATGTAAAGTATTTAAATGTATTATCATAAAATCACATATATACATATATATTATGTTAGAAAATAAAGGCAAAAGAGATTTAAAATACATATAAAGGGAGGTAAAATAATTAAAAACTGATTTTAAAAAGTCTGAGCCTTATATTCAATAATTACCTCAAAGTTATTTGATAATTAATGTACAGTAATCACCCAGTCTTAAAAAATAAAGTATATTTATTTCTGTAATAAATAAATGCAACACACATATAAGTGTGACCACAGATGTATTCAATACTAAGTTTTAACCTATTTGATAACGTAGACATATGCTATCTTAAGATTTTTGCTATATATTCTAAGTCTAAACTTTTATTGAAATGTTGATAAATGTAATATAAATATAAAATGAACTTTTAAGAGATTGATAATAAAAAATACTAGGAATCAGATAGACTGGGTGGAGGTATAAGCAGGAATATTTTCATCCTTGTCCATACCCATTGTCAGTGAATGGCAGTAACAGTCTTGTTACTGTTGTCGTTGCTCATACATTCCACATAGAGAAGTGGCTTTTTATATTAGATACCACAAATGTGTTTGAAGATGGAGCAGTGAAAGAGCTGATGGGACTCTAGCCCTCATGAATTCTGTAATCAAACACAGAAAGTGTTACAAAACAAAACCAAAAAAAAAAAGGAACACTATAATGAAGAGAGAAATAGGGATATTAGGAAAGGACTCATTATTTTTAGGTCCTCAAATACATGCATACCTCAGAGATATTGCAGATCCAGTTTTAGACTTCTACAATAAAGTAAATTTCACAGTACAGTGTTTCACATGAATTTCTAACTTTCCCAGTGCTTGTAAAATTTATGTTTACACTATATTGCAGTCTATTAAGCATGCAATAGAATTATGTCTAAAGAAAAAACCAATGTACACAACTTGGTTAAAAATACTTTATTGCTAAGTAATTGCAAACCATCATCTGAGCCTTCAGCATAGCATAGCCTTTTTGCTGGCGAAGAGTCTTGCCTCAATGTTTATGGCTTTTGACTGATCAGGGTGGTGATTGCTGGAGGTTAGGTGGCTGTGGCAATTTCTTAAACTAGGAAAAAGTGAAGTTTGGGCATCAACTGACTTCCTTTCACTAATGATTTCTCTGCAACACGCAATGCTGTTTGATAGCATTTTACCCTCAGTAGAATGTCTTTCTTTGGAGTCAATTCTCTCAATCTCTGCCACTGCTTTATAACTAGCTTGATGTAGTAGTCTAAACCTTTTGCTTTCATTTCAGCAGTCTTCACAGCATCTTCATCAGGAGTACATTCCATCATATCTCATCACAACTTTCTTCTTTCATAAGAAACAACTCCTCATCCATTAAAGTTGTATCATGAAATTGTAGCAATCCAGTCACAACCTCAAGCTCCACTTCTAATTCTAGCTCTCTTGCTATTTCTGCCACATGGGCAGTTCCTTCCTCCACTAAAGTCTTGAACCCTTCACAGTCATCAGTGAAGTTTAAATCAATTTCTCCCAAACTCCTGTTTATGTTGTTATTTTGACCTTTTCTGTAAATCACCAATGTTCTTAATGGCATCTAGAACTCTGAATCCTTTCCAGAAGGTTTTCAATTGACTCTACCGAGATACATCAGAGGGATCACAATCTATAGCAGCTATAGCCTTACAAAATATATATCTTTAATAATAAGTTTTAAGAGTCAAAATGACTCCCTGATCCATGGGCTGCAGAATGGTCATGATGTTAGCAGGCATGAAAACAGCATTCATCTTGTTGTGTTTCTTTCTTTTTTTTCTTATTGTGTATCTTTATGAGACCTCTTGGGTGATCAGGTGCATCATCAATGAGCAGTAACATTTTTAAATAATTTTTTTTTTTCTGATCAGTAGGTCTCAACTATGATTTTAAAATATGCAATAGACCATGTTGTAAACATGTGCTTTCATCCAGGCTTTGTTGTTCCAAATATAGAGCACATGCAGAGTAAATATAGCATAATTCTAAAGGGCCCTGGGATTTTCAGAATGACACATGAGCATTGGCTTCAATGTAAAGTCACCAGCTCCAATGGCCCTTAAAAGACAGTCAGCCTGTCCTTTGAAGATTTAAAGCCAGGCACTGACTTTTCCTCTCTAGCTATGAAAGTCCTAGATGGCCTCTTCTAATAGAAGGCTGTTTCATCTACACTGAAAATCTCTAGTTTAATGCAGCTACCTTCGTTAATGATCTGAGTTGGATCTTCTGGATAACTTGCTGTAGCCTCTACATCAGCTTTTGCTGCCTCGCCTTCCAATTTCCTGTTATGGGAAAGGCCTTTCTTCTGTTAAGTCTCATAAACCACCCTCTGCTGGCTTCAGATTTTCTTCCCAGCTTCCTCCCCTCTCTCAGTCTCCACAGAACTGAAGAGAGTTAGGGCCTTACTCTGGGTTAGGCTTTGACTTAAGGAAATGCTGTGGCCAGTATGGTTTTCCATCCAGACTATCAAAGTTTTCTTATCATTCCTGTGTTCATTGAAGCAGCACTTTTAATTTCTTCATAGACTTTTCCTTTGCATTCACAACTTGAATATTTATCACAAGAGCCCTAGATTTCAGATGATCTCAGCCTCTAACATGTCTTCTTCACTGACCTTAGTTATTTCTAGCTCTATTTTTCTTTTGTATTTTTAAAACTTTATTTGTTTTAATTATTTTTTCCCACATATTTTCTATCATTATTAGAGACATTAACTGGCCTAATTTCCATATTGCTATATTTCAGGGAATACGGAAGTCCAAGGAGAGGGTGAGAAATAGGGGGAAAGCTGGTCGGTGAAGCAGTCAGAACATTGATTTCGTTATTTATTGATTTAGCTATCCATCTTTAAGAGGGGCAGTTAGTGAAGCCCCAAAACAATCACAATATTATATTAATAAGAGTTAATAACATTGAAGACCACTGCTCACAGATCACCATTGTGTGGGTGCTCAGTTGTTGCATAATGTCTGACTCATGGGCTGTAACCCACCAGGCTCCTCTGCCCATGGGATTTCTCAGGCAAGAATACTGGAGTCGGTTGCCATTTCCTTCTCCAGGGAATCTTCCCAACCCAGGTATCGAACCCATGTCTCCTGTGTCTCCTGCATTGACAGGTGCATTCTTTACCACTGAACCACTTGGGAAGTTCCACAGATCACCATAGCGAATACAGATTGATGGAACCATTTGAAGTATTTTGAGAATTCCCAAATATGACACAGACACATGAAAGGAGCAAATACTATTGGGGAAAATATCCCTGAGGTACTTGCTGCTTGCCCGGCAGCCACAAAGCATGATAAAGTGAGGTGCAGTAAAATAAATTATAGGCATTTCATGCCTGTTGTGAAATTAAAATTATATAATAATTATTTGAATCTGCTAACTTAGTAAATGATTCAGAAGTTAGAGTTTAATCTAATGACCAATTTTGACGGCTACCTTAAACTTCAATCTACTATTTCTAGTTCAGTGTGCCTTCACTCTATGTGTGCTGTTTTCCACACATTTGTATAAATAGATAATTCCCCAAAGAAAACCATAAGGCTATGTGATTTACATAAATGATATACAACATAAATATCTGGAGATCTCTCATGTAAATAATTTCAGTTCAGTTCAGTTGCTCAGTAATGTCTGACTCTTTTCGACCCCATGGACTGCAGCACACCAGGCCTCCTTGTCCATCACCAACTCCCAGAGTTTACCCAAACTCATGTCCATTGAGTCAGTGATGCCATCCAACCATCTCATCTTCTGTTGGCCCCTTCTCTACCTGCCTTCAATCTTTCCCAGCATCAGGGTCTTTTCAAATGAGTCAGCTCTTCACATTAGGTGGCCAAAGTACTGGAGTTTCAGCTTCAGCATCAGTCCTTCCAATGAATAATCAGGACTGATTTCCTTCAGGATGGACTGGTTGGATCTCCTTGCTGTCCATGGGACTCTCAAGAGTCTTCTCCAACACCACAATTCAAAAGCATCAATTCTTTGGCACTCAGCTTTTTTTATAGTCCAACTCTCACATCCATACATGACTAATGGAAAAACCACAGCCTTGACTAGATGGACCTTTGTGGGCAAAGCAATGTCTCTGCTTTTTAATATGCTGTCTAGGTTGGTCATAATTTCTCTTCCAAGGAGCAAGCATCTTTTAATTTCATAACTGCAGTCACCATCTACAGTGATTTTGGAGCTCAAAACAATAAATTCTGTCACTGTTTCCATTGTTTTCCCATCTATTTGCCATGAAGTGATGGGACCAGATGCCATGAACTTAGTTTTCTGAATGTTGAGTTTTAAGCCAACTTTTTCACTCTCCTCTTACTTTCATCAAAAGGTACCAGGGTCCAGTCCCGGTGGAGTCCAGAGGTTCCCTTTGGATGAGCGGCATCGGCGAAGAAAAGAAAGCAAGTCGAGTCTTGGTTGAGTGCAGAATCAAAACTACTTTATTCTTTTACATCAGTGCTTATATACCCTAAAACCAATAATCCTTTAAAGAGGTTTAAGGAGGGGGGAATGATAAGATTGTACCAGGTGCATAATCATGGGTTACATCATAAATAACTTTCCAGAACAGTCAATACCTACACATAACTTTTAAACAATTCAATGGCAGCAGCTAGTCAACTGTGAAAAGCCATCTACAAACCTTATCTTGGGAAGCTCGGCCCCACGGGGACTTAGCTCTGGTATGTAATCCTAAGGGTCAGAGGTCTCATGAATTCCCTCCTGATCTCACCCTAAGGAATCTTCTCAATCTCATAATGGACTCTATCTACTTTTGCTTATAGGATAGATAGGCCTGTTTATTGGGACCCATGTGCCCCCAGGGACTGTGTTGCTGCCATGCAAAGGTTTCAAGGAGGGATTTTAGGTAAGAGTCAGACTAGTTTTTAGGGAACATAGAAGAACGCCAAGCATCAGAAGATGAAAGGAAGAAGGCCTGGGAGTGGATGGTGGGGCTGTCTCAAGAAACCCCTGGAGGTCCAGGCGCCTTTGCATGTGGAGCGGTCCTGGAGGTCCAGATGCCTTTACATGCCAGCCCCTTGAACCCAGACCTTGTCATGGGCGGGGTTTCTCTCGCCAGCTCCCGACAAAAAGGTTCTTTAGTTCTTCTTCACTTTCTGCCATAAGGGTGGTGTCATCTGCATATCTGAAGTTATTGATATTTCTCCCGGCAATCTTGATTCCAGCTTCTGTTTCATCCGGCCCAGCATTTTTCATGATGTACTCTGCAGAGAAGTTAAATAAACAGGGTGACAATATACAGCCTTGACATACTCCTTTCCCAATTGGAAGCAGTCTGTTGTTCCATGTCCAGTTCTAATTGTTGCTTCCTGTCCCACATACAGATTTGTCAGGAGGCAGGTCAGGTGGTCTGGTATTCCCATCTCTTGAAGAATTTTCCACAATTTGTTGTGGTCCACACAGTCAAAGGCTTTGGCCTAGTCAATAAACAGAAGTAGCTGTTTTTCTGGAACTCTCTTGCTCTTTCTATGATCTGACAGATGTTGGCAATTTGATCTGGTTCCTCTGCCTTTTCTAAATCCAGCTTGAACATCTGGAAGTTCATGGTTCATGTACTGTTAAAGTCTGGCTTGGAGAATTTTGAACATTACTTTGCTAGCATATGAGATGAGTGCAATTGTGAGGTAGTTTGAGCATTCTTTGGCATTGCCTTTCTTTGGGATTGGAATGAAAACTGAACTTTTCCAGTCCTGTGGCCACTGGTGCATTTTCCAGATTTGTTGGCATATTGAGTCCAGCACTTTCACAGCATCATCTTTTAGGATCTGAAATAGCTAAACTGGAATTCTATCACCTCCACTAGCTTTGTTCGTAGTGATGCTTCCTAAGGCACACTTGACTTTACATTCCAGGATGTCTGGCTCTGATCACAACATCCTGTGTTTCAGGATAAATATATATATGTATAATATATGTTAAAATTCAGAATAAGTATATACATATACATATTATGTATATGTCTACATATATAATACACATATGCAGTTAATATAATATATATACATATTTTTCTAAATCTTAAATATTGCTTATAATCTTAAGAATCTAGGTATATTCTAGTTGTACTAGATAATTTTTTTCTAACTTCACTGTTTATATTTGAAAACACATGATTTTTTTTTTTCAAACTGTGCTGTTTACACATGAAAACAGAACAGCTTATTTCAGTAAGAGCATGTGGATATCTAATGTAATGGTGATCAAGCAAAATGTTGTCTGCTTATAAAATATGAGTTAAAAAAAATAAATGTTTTCATTCAAGAATCTTATTTTGGTAGAAGAAAAATAGACCTGGAAGCAAAAGGACAAAGGAAATTTTGCTTCAGGTGGCATCGGATTTCAGTTGAGGAATAACATCAAATCTATCTCTATGCTTAATATTTTTCCTAATATGTGTAGCTATTATCAGAGACACAGCTTATAAACTAGTAGGTATAATTTATTCCTTGTAAATCATTGAATATAATACCCACTTTATTTATATATATTGAACAATAAATATTTTATGTTTGACTTTTGCAGGTATAGCATACCAGAGACAATTTCAAAAGAGGAAAATAATAATTACACACTGCCTTCCACTAAATTCCATAAAGCACCCAATAGAGAGGATTCATCAACATACCAAACTCATTCTTTTTTTTAAGATGATTTATTTTATATTAATTTCTTTACTGTTGTGGGTCTTTGTTGCTGCACATAGGCTTTCTCTAGTTGTGGCGACCAGGGGTCACTCTTCATTGCGATGTGGTACACACACTTCTATTGCGATGGCTTCTCTTGTTGCAGAGCACAGCCTCTAGGCGTGTGGGCATCAGTCGTTGTAGCTCGTGGGTGTTAGAGCGCTGGCTCAGTAGTTGTGCACACGCTTAGTTGCATCGTGGCATGTGGGGTCCCACGGACCAGGGATTGAACCCATGTCTTCTGCATTGTAAGGTGAATTCTTGAGTACCAGGGCAGTCCTATACTCATTCTTGATAGTTTGTGTTCAAGACAGAGACTGTTCTATGGCATATCTATCTTTTTTGTTTCCTTGTTTATTTTGTCACCTTTTAAAAAATCATAAAATATTTCTCACTAAATAAAACAAGAAAGTGCTGAACATAAATGAGCACACTTTCTGTTTTTATCTATTGAGTTAACAGCACTTCAATCTGTATTCACGCTCACACTCTGTTGCTGCATACACAGATATTTAGATATTATGGTAAAATCTACAGATTTCTTAACATTTACATTTTAAGATGTAAACCACAATGCTTTCATTTTATGTGGAGCTACTTTCACTACCCACCTATCTTAAAATATGTCAAAAGACTCCTGAGAAGTGTCCTTGAACTTCTCTAAACAGGACCCAGTGGCATCCAAAATGGTACTGTCCACATTAAAATGTAAATGAGCCCGCAGTTACTGCAACCAAGATCATTTTATACAGGTGTTTAAATATAACAAGACCTTAAAATCGATCCTTCAGGGATACCATAGTTGCTGAACTGCATCTAGGCATAATGCCTTCTATATACGTGGTTTTATTGCTCTTGTGTGATGCTCACTGAACTCTCCAGAAAACAGTCTGCTAAATTAAACAAAAGGACGTCTTACCAAAACCCACATGAGCATTTATTTCAGCTCTCCTCAAAAAGAACAAACATAATTTTTAGTGATTCTGATTTGCTTGACATTTGATTAATATTTCTTGACCAATTACAGTATTAATCAAAAAAGGCACATGCTATCTACCTTAGAACAAACCATGTTTATGAAAAAAATTAAAATGTGACATAGGTTTCCTTGATAAGGGAAGAGTTTCATCTCTGGTTATCTTATGGTTATTTTATTTATCTCTGATTCACCTAATATGTGGTATGTGGTCAAATTGTATGAGCCTCCTCATTGTATGTCACCACCAAGGTGAATTAAATTGCCTCCTGGCAGGATTGTTTCTAGCATACATTCATAATGCATGATTCATAAAGCACTTCCTAATCTCTTAAATCAGATCCTCTACCAGACAATAAATGTAAATGCAGTCAACCTAAGATCTCATTTCCAATGAATATAAGAAAGATAACTTTTCCAATCTGGGTTACTTTATTATCAGTGGGAATAAATGAACCTTATTTTCCCTCTAAATAAAGTCTAGAGAAGGCAAAAGAGAACAGAGGATGCCAGGATAAAAAAAGAGAGATTAATTTTCTATTATTTGATATATCACATTTAAAGTGCTCATGCATTTCTGGGTCTTGTTACCTAATAAATGTCAACGAAAGAAAAATAGAAAGTGGCTTTTGAATTCTGAGCTCATCAATTCCCTCCTTTTCAAAGCTGTACCTCTCAGCATCACTTCTATTTACTGGAGATTAAAAAAATGACAACAAACAAAAGATACTCATTTGATTAGGGTAGTTATATAAGTACAGACTTAACTTTATCTTAAATGTTTTTAAGATATATTTAAAAATATATTTATATCTCAAAATATATTTTAAAAAATATGTACTCTTAATTAAATATACACCCCTAAAAACAATCTGAAGTTTATAAGAATTATTTTTCAATAAATTCTTCTATTTTTATCTATCTACTTATCTATAAGCATCTCTATCACCTATTTATACCATCTATATACTTAACACCTAGTCAATTAGCTATCTACATATTTATTTCCTCTGTTTCTATAGTTTCCTAGAATTATTTTTGAAGAAGGAGTAGCTAAATGGCCACTGGCTCTGGGATAAGTAGATGCATTCAGGAACAAAATGGTCAATACTGTGTAGATGGGAATATTTATATGTGTTTTTAAACTTATTCATCAGTATATTACTAGTCAACCTCTCCTTTTACTAAACTTCAGGTTAATTTCATTTCTTCCCTTTTTCTTTTAACAGAACTATTTCTACAAATAATAATATCCCCACAATGTATATGTAGAAGTAATAAGAGATGTATGATTTGGCACTGATGCAACTTGTGTGTCTTAGAATTATCCTACCTGCCCCAACAGTATGAATTCTCCCTAAACCTACTATATCTGGCATGAGGCTTACAGGCTTTAGGTAGAATATTCCTTCCTAGAACTATTCACAAAATTTTATAAGTATTCCTAAGAAACTTATATACGTAAAATTCAAGCCCCAGGGTGAACTTGGCTTCAGATACTTGTTGATATCTAGGTCTGAACTCTGCAATAGCTAGGCCCTGGGTGCTGTCGCACATCAGGTGGGTGTAGTTGTGTGATGCTGTGTGTGTGTGTGGGTTTTCAGTACCTAAGTCATGTCCGACTCTTTGCGACCCCACAGACTGTAGCACGCCAGGCTCCCCTGTCCTTCACAGCCTCCCTGAGTTGCTCAAACTCAAGGCCGTTGAGTGGGTGATGTTATTTAACTATCTCATCCTTTGTCACCTTCTTCTCCTTTGATGCTACTGACCAGCAAAACTGACGTCCAAGGCTGAAGCCCCCAGTTTCTATACTGATGTGATGAACTCCACACCAGCCATGCCACTAAGATGCAGGCATGGCTATAGCTGGATTCATACAGACATGGACTTCCCAGGTGGCTCAGTGGTAAAGAATTTGCCTGCAATGCAGGAGACACAGGTTGCATCCCTGGGTCGGGATGATCCCCTGGAGGAGGAAATGGCAACCCACTTCAGTATTCTTGACTGGAGAATTCAGTGCTCAGACGGTCCTGGCTACTGTCCATGGGGTCCCAAAAGAGTCAGATGTGGCTTTGCAATGGAGCACACATATGCACATACAGAAATACACTTACATTAAATTTGGTCTTGAACATGTATATGTTTGGAGTAGACAGATTAGGGAGATATATGTGATATTTCAATGTCAGAAAGTGTAACCATTCACAAAAATTCATTATACAGATGCTGACAGTTCTCTGATGATACCAGTGTTGGAGGTGGAGAGAACTTTAATGGTACAGATGTATCCATATTCCTCTGACAATAGAATCTCAGAGAAACTTCCTGAGATAATGTATCATGAAAATTAGAGAATTTGAAAATGACATGGATCTTAGAATTAGACACAACTTAGAAACTTACAACAATAGTGTCTTAGCTAAATCGAAGCTCTTGGACTGGGACCTTGACACGATGCCTCAGTTTAGTTCAGTTGCTCAGTTGTGTCAGGCTCTTTGTGACCTCATGGACTGCAGCATGCCAGGCCTCCCTGTTTATCACCAACTCCCGGAGCTTGCTCAAACTCATGTCCATTGAGTTGACATGATGCCTACTCATTCCTAATTCATTTTGCTTTTCTAGAACAGTGGATCTTGTTTCATTAACTCAAATCCACTCACTATTATTACCTATTACCCACAACCAGTTCAGACGCTCAGGAAAGGGAGGATCTGACTCTATTGCTATTTAATTGCTAAGCCATGTCCAACTCTTTTCTGACCCCATGGACTCTACCTTGGCTCCTTCATCCATGGAATTCTCTAGGCAAGAATACTGGAGTGGGTTGCCATTTCCTTCTCCGGTAGATCTTCCAGACCCAGGAATTGAACCCATGTCTTCTGATTCAGCAGGCATGTTCTTTAGCACTGTGTCACATTATGCTGTGTTTATTCCTTTCTCTTTAGTTCATTTTACAGTGCTTGATAGGTAATAGATATTAAAGTAATTAATGACTGAATGCACGTTTAAATGCCAGTGCCTCATACTTTTGTCACCTGCAGCCCTAAATCTGTTTCTCTTCTGCTACACCAAGTCCCCTGGAACACTATTATATGTATGAATTAATCAATTTGACTTCACCCTATATAACTGAGATTTGCCCTCAACTAGTACTAAGTGATTATTCAGTATATGACCTTATGATTCTTTATTCCATTTAATATTTAAGATACTGTTTAATCTGACATAGAGGGAAATACTTTATGTCTGAGATGCAAGAAAATCTATGATTCCTCAAAGAAATGATTATTTTTCTCCTTTGGAATAATGGCAATATTGTAATTCACTGTGGCGACATTTTGTTTTAACTTGAAGCATCACTTGGTAAGAATAATTTCCAGCATCTTGATATAACACCGACTTTCTATTTTAATTCCATATGTTGCTACTCTGCCATTTTATTATTTTGTTCACACATTTATTTTATTGCTTGTTCTCTTTTAAACAACTTTAAATTATCTGTGGAATATAGCAGGGGATATAAAATGGAAAGTGCTTCATGATTTCTAGCATATAGTAAGCACACAGTAAATGTTGGCTCCATTTCTTCCCCTCTTTTAATATTCCTTTCACTATCAATCTGTCCTCAAGCAATATTTCCAGCTTATTTTCTATGTCTTTACACATGAATGGGGCATGAAATGTCTCATTTCTGCAAATATATTGACCTATATCATCCCTGGACTTTTTAGTTTGGTGAATTTAAAAGATTCTGAGAAATTAGGAGCACAGATGAAGGTGACTATATATGATAAAAAGGATCTTTGTTCACCAGTAGACTTATAACAAAAGTTAAATATTAATCATGACAAAGCAATGATAAGTTTTACACTGTAGGCAGCAATGTAAGAGAATTTCTGTTGCTCATTTCTTTCCAAAACCTGGTATTTTCAGTCATTTAATTTTAACCATTCTGATAGGTATATACTGTTACCTCTGCTGTTTTCTGATAGTTAATGACCTTGAGAAACATTTTGGGGGACGGGAAGATTTATTGGTCAGTCATATATCTTCTTTTGTAAAGTATTTAGCTGTTTTTAATTGAATAAGAATTGTGTGAATTCTATATGTCAGACCTTTATCACATATATGTATTAAAATATTCTCTACAGATTATTCCTTGCAAATTCATTTTTATTAACACTTTTGTAGACTAAAACATTTAACTTTTAATAACATCAAAAAAATTCTACACTATTTTTATTTACAATTAATTTTCTTTAAGTCCTTCTTAAGAATACTTATCTCCCATTGTTACAGGATTTTTGTCTTCTGTTTTCTACAGAAGTTTTAAATTTCATCTTTCACATTTAAATCAATGATTCATCCTATTCTAATTATGACAGGGCTTAATGTCAGCATTTATTTATCTTTTACATTCATACTCAGAAACAATGTTTTCTTTTCCTAAAAATACACCCAGGATAGTGTTTGATTTAGTTTGAGTCTAAAAGATAGCAATCATTTTATAAAGGGGAGGGAGGGTCAATTACTGACACATATTATGAGCAATAGTGTTTCTAATGTATTTAAATTGATTTATAATATTCTGAGTGTTTTTCCATATTTTGTCATTCTTTTTATACTTTGCTATGCACAAACTTTTGCCATGCATATTAATATGAGTTCAAAGTATATGAGTAGCTATCTCCACTTGGAAAACTTACATCTCAGTGATATAGACAGAAATTATTTTAAATTCCATGTAAATTCAAAATATAAAGGTGGCATATCTGAAAAAATAATCCAAGAGGAAATTTTCAACGAAAATACCCAAATATACCTACTTTATGGGCTTCTCTGGTGGCTCAGACAGTAAAGAATCTGCCTAGTCTGATGCAGGCTTGATCCCCGGATCGGGAAGATCCCCTGCAGAAGGAAATGGCAACCCACTCCAGTCATCTTGGCTGGAGAATTCCATGGACAGAGGAGCCTGGTGAGCTACAGTGCATGGGGTTGCATAGAGTCAGACACAACTGAGCGAGGAACAATTCTACTTCATACCCATTTTTTAAAAAACTGAGTGTTTCAAGTTAAAATTTCAAAATAAACTAGATACACATGTAAAATACATTGAATAGCAGAAACAGAACAATTTTTATTAGTTTCTTTCATTTTTATATGTATTTTAAATATCGAATACTACTGTTATTTTGAAATTGTAAGAGGTAGTATTGTTTCTTGGTGTCTTTAGTACCTGATGATTGATTTCTATAATCTCTTAAAATTTTTACAATTTGGTTCTCTGTGTACAGATAGAGGCAGATGGTTTGAAGATGAAAATTATCAAATTAGGAATTAAATTCATTTTAAAATCAATTTAAGGGTTATAGATTAGGTTTGCATATATTACACATAACACCCACTCACACCTACACACAAACACAGATATTTCCATAAATGAGTTAGTTTTCATGAAAAATGACATCTCTAGAAATTGAAAGCAAATATTTTAAGAAAAGTATTGTTGATTTTGTTGTATTAATCAATTTAAAAATGAGCTTCCTTTTTTTGCAAGAGAAAAACATTATAAATAATTTATCTTCAGCTGTAATATCATTTGAAACAGAATGAGGATTATTTTAACATTTTCCTGGGAGTGATAAATTATAAGAAAAATATCAGGATAAAACAGTGTTACTAACATGTTGTTAAAAAATACTGTATTTTATTCAACTTGGGGAAAAACACTACTATCTTCCCGATGCTCATTCTAAAACCTTAGAATCTATAAAAGTGTAATAGTTAGATTTTCTTCACTTTATTTCTTTTTGTATGTTTATGGTTTCTAATTGTTTTAGTGACCTCTGGATAGGGTTTTCCCAGCAGGTAATGAAGTGGTTATTATTTTTTTTTCTTCTGCCAGGAAATAAGCAACCCCAGGTCATCATTACTTAAATGAGTAGATGATTATATAGGTAAGGGGGAAAAGGGAATATATGTTAAGAGAAGTTTTTTTTTTTTTTTAGTGATTGAAGAATATTTTCTTAAACTAATACAAAATGCTTTATATTTGTCATTTCTCTATTGAAAAAGCATTAGCCTAAGTTCACTGCTGAGTGTATACCTAATGGAAGGAATAAATCTTTGACCACTGATAGTACAAATATGGCTGTGACCTGTGCAACATCTCAAGGTTAATACATAGAAAAGTTATAATTCAACAGTAAACCTTCTTAGTCCTGAAGTTGTATGGAAATGGGTTTGGCTCCATTCAGTACAGTTTACATCTGTATTCTTCTATTTATTGTTTCACTTTTGTCAAAGTTTGCTTATGATTTTGATAATAAAATTATTTTTATATAATTTAGATCATAAAAAGTTTTATAGAAAGGTTGAATAGTTAATTGTGCTAATTGTGTAGAATTTAATGCATTTTCTTGGACTAGAAACCCAATAGATGTTATCTATCTCCTTTGTTTCCATTAGACTTGGGGCTCCAATACCCCCAGTGTTAATATTGGCACCTGATGTACACAATTTAAGAATAATAACTTTAATATTGCTATTTTGTGATGTTGTTCTATATACTAATATACTATAATTTATATATATAATATATAATGTAATTAATATGCTAATCTATCTGCAGGGATGAAAAACATAGATTGACTTTACCGAATGATTTAAAAATGATTATAAAGACTCATAAGGGGCTGTTGGTGCCCTGAATGTGTGTATCTCCTCATAATCCCTAAGTTGAAATCCTAAAATCTGTGATGATATTTGGAGGTGGGGCCTTTGGGAGGTGATGGCATGATGAAGGTGGAGCCCATATGAATGGTATTAGTGCCCTTATGAGAAAAGACACAAGAGAGCATGCTTCCTCTCTCCGCTTTCCATCACTTGAAACCAGAGCAAGAAGATGGCCATCTGTGAGCTAAGCTTTAACCATACACTGGATCAGCTGGTGCCCTGATCTGGGACCCCCCAGCCGCCAGAACTGTGAGAAATAACTGTTGGCTGTTAATCTGCCCAGCCTATGGTATTTTTGCCATAGCTGCCAGAACTGACTGAGGCGGGAGTATGTATGCAGGTCATGCACACTAGTGCATTCAGAGAGGGAAATACCCAATTACATTTTAGGGTGTGAGATTTCTACCCCAAGTAATGTCATCATACAAACTTGGCAGACTCCGTGTGCACTGACTTGGCATTCCAGTACATCACACAAATGGAGATCTTGAAAGATAATTCTCATTTCTGGTTTTCAACTCGCCAGTATCCCACAGATGTTAAAATTTGTTCTTAATTCTTCAGTGAAATGAGTTTTGCATCTTGCATTCTAGAGTAAATATACACTTGCCCAAGTGGCCCTAAGCTGAGCTGTGATGGGAAAGCTGAGAGAATAAGTTTCCTACAAGCTTCTTCCACAAGAAAAATTCCACTCTTATTTTTGTATACACTGACATTCCTCATAAAGCTTTGCATAAAGAAAGGATTCTGATGCTATTAAAATGTTAGAAACAAAATATTAATTTTTAGCATTTATAATATATAGGTTGAACAACTTAAGTGCTAAAATCATAGAAGTGTTACTGCTTCATCTTCAATTTTTAATGTACATCAATGACTACTGCTCAGCTTAAAAAAGAAATACTTCCTAATTTCTATTCTCAAATTTTAAAGTTACTCATTTACCACAAGTTTCCATTATGACCAGATACTGTTAATATTAAATTGAGCCACATGGCGATTTTATGTGGCTCAATTTAATATTATAAAATGATAGAGTATTGACAATTACATATGGTTCATTGTACTATACAAGGTCATGTTCAAGAACAGAGGTCACATCACATGAAGGAAATCAATTCCAAACTGAGATGGTGGGGGAAAGATAAGGTTGATGTAGCTTTGCAGCTACCATTTGTTTCACGAAGGCTCTTAAAAAAGAGGAGAGCGAGGTACTTTCGGGTCCTGAAAAGCCAGCAGAGAAATTAGGCTGGGTGTGGTAGGCGAGAGCTTCTTGATCCAACAAGTCCAAACATAGGGCTTGAGCACATATTTTGTTGTGTATCTGGGCACATACATATTTTGGAAAATTGAAAGGAGAGATAAGAGTTATGTAAATGCATACAAAGGCTGTGTATTCATCATTACCGTAACTTATAAACCTGTCAGCTGAATAAATGAGGCAATTTGCTAGACACATAAGACAAGCTCATCTCTGATGTAGAGGTCAGAAGGAATATTTTCTTCAAATTCTTTATTTGAAACGGGCTAGATGTATCTTAAAACACCATGCCTTTTTATCTCCTTACTGTATGATATTGAGGCTCATTTTATTTGATTCTTTGAATTCATTGTTGTTCTTAATCCAGTCATAAAGTGGTATAAAATTCATGCAATCAGAAAGTTGGTAAACACAAAAATGAAGAATTAATAATATAAAACTAACTCAAAGGAATAAACTTTTCTAAAGAAATTTTGCAAAATTAGAAAAGCAGTCAAATCAGAAAAGAATTTTTTTTTAATCTCCGTAATTTCCAGTTATGCTAACTGAATCAATAGCATGAATACACCGAGGGAAGCACTGAAGCATCCTCAAGGCACTGTGTATGTGTGTGCTCAGTTGCTCAGGCATATATGACTCTTTGCGACCCCATGGACTGCACCCCACCAGGCTCCTCTGTTCATGAGATTTTCCAGGCAAGAAAACTGGAATGGGTTGTCATTTCCTTTGCCAGAGTATCTTCCTCACCTGTATCAGGGATGAACCTGTGTCCCCTGCATTATCAGGCAGATTCTTTATCACTGCACCACCTGAGAGATTTTTGTCTTTTTTACAAGAAAACATGAATCCTTTTAACAAAAAATAAAATTGTTAATTTAAGTTGATTTAAAAAAAATTAAGTGAGATTTTTCAGGGAAGGTATTTGACATCGTTTAGCTCTCACTTTGAATTACAATATGCACTTATGGAAAATAAAAGGCATTCCTCTCATCATGTATTATGTATTATGTCATTTATTCTTTCATATATTTCAAGTTTTTCATTTCCCCCAGTTAGCTTTGAATATTTAGTCATTATGACATTTTTATCCATCTTCTGGTTCTCTCCCTTCCCCTCATATATATTCAAATATTGGAATGCAAAATCCCTCTTTAGGTTTTATCAATACTTTAACAAAAATAAATGAAATTTCTTTAATTTTTTTTTTTTTGGATTTGAAAATAGAATGGAAATAAGTAACTAAATAAAAATGAATGCTAATTATATTTGGATCTTTCTTCCTATGTTGTGTAGCATATGCATTTTCCCCTTTGGTGGGGTGTATTCTTAGGCAAAACCGAACATCAGAGTGAATGAATATTGCAAACATGCTGTATCTATAATAATTGGGTAAAAATACCACATTGATACATTCAACAAAATTTTGCTACCATACTCCTTACAGTAGAAAAATCTAACAATGTTAGTAAAACTTGCTCTTATTTCTTGCTTTGACACTAATGGGAGTTTTCAGTAAAGACTTCAAGTCCAATTGATGCATAAGCTAGTAGCGCTCCTTAATTGTGTTTGTAAATTCGATAGCTATTATAGAAAGAGACATTCTTGGCTGCACTTTACAAAAATTATTCTGCCTCTTAGACCATCCTTTATTCATTCTTAATTTGTTTTAAAGCTATTTAATGTTCAGAGTAAGTCAGGAATGTATACTAGTCTCTCACCGACGGGGGAGGCTTTTGTCCTGTCACCTGCTTCTCTGATAACTCAATACGTTTTGCTTAAATCCAACATAATGATGTAGAAAGTCTAAAAAAGATGAAAAAAAAAATGTTTTGCCTACATTCTAAGAGAACTAGAAATAAAGTGTGTTCTGAAACTTTAATTGAAATGATTTCTTAATTGAAAGTAGTAGAAACATTTCAGTTACTGTGACAAATTTTTATTAATAATATTTGTTACTGAATATGAAATATTGACATTTTTCCAATACTGGGGAATGTTTTAAGTCCTATATCCTTCAAAAATATATTTGCTGTCCATATACATATATATCACATAGTTGGAATTGAAATATGGAATTGAAATAATCATTAAAAATGATTATTGTGTTGAGAAGCAGTGGTCACTTCTTGTAAACATAGATTCCTTTCTGCTGTTGGCTGTCTCAAGGCTGCCTGACTACTTCTCCGGAATCCCTCGTAGTCCTGCTCTGCCTGCCTAAAGGTTGACCATGAATGCTGTTCTCTTGAACCCGAATTTGGTTCTGTACCCCACCATTGAATTATATCTTGGAGACAGTAGTTTCAGATGAAGTAGAAAAAGACAGCTTTATTGATTTGGCAGGCAAAGGGGGCCACAGTGGGCTAATGCCCTCAAAATGGTGTGTCCCAACCTAGAGAGGATAGTGAGGAGTTTAGTAATAATGGTTCAATAAAGGCATGATCAACTCATGGACATTTTTCTGATAGATTGGTGGTGAGGTAATTGGGAGTCAGCATCCTCTGTCTTCTGATTCCAGCCCTTCTGGGGTCTGTGTGCTTATGGGCAGCATATAGTTAACTTCTCCCACCTGGCGGGGTTTTCAATACGTACTAAACAGCTCAAAGATATTGTTATGTGTGTCCCTTGAGCTGGAAACAGGACCCTGCCCAAGGCTGCCCTATTGTTTCTGGACTATTCCTCCTTTGTACATCCCCTCCCTTCCCTAATTAACAACTGTTTGAATCTGCCCATTGGAACTCAGGGAAGGTCAAGGAGGCTGAATGAAGCCTGTTTCCTGTAATCAATGTAATGGGGAACACAGAAAGGCTTTTGTGCCCAGGAACCCCACAGAGTCCTGCTCAGTATCAGGCCCAGACTCCCGTAACGAACATACAGAAAGAGGTGGTTTGTTTATAATCAGTTGGCTAGTGGTGAAGAATCTACCTGCCAATGCAAGAGACAGAGGAGATGCAGGTTTGATCCCTGGGTCAGGAAGATACACTGGAGAAGGAAATGGCAACCCACTCCAGTATTCTTGCCTGGGAAGTCCCATGGACAGAGGAGTCTGGTGGGCTACAGTCCTTGGGGTCGCAGAGAGTCAGACAGGACTGAGCAACTGAGTACACACACACACACAGCAGTGGAGAAAGTGAGGAAAGGTGGTCACTCTCATCACTTCTCTGTTTCTCTAAACATATCATGCTTTGCTTTCTACATCCTCAGCCAGGGGAATGTGCTGGGCAGTTTTCTTCCTAAATTGGAAATTTTAAGTGACTGTCATCCTCCTTTGTCACTGGCCTTCCTCTCCAACGGTATATGTTTTTCTCCTTTCTTGCAATCTAAGAATCATCTAGAAGAGAAAATGAAGGAACTGAGAATACTGGCATCTGATCTCTTCTCCTTCCTCTCCCCTGCAGACTGCCACTGTACCGTGGGATTGATTTCTCCACTAAATCTATACGTGCCTCTCTGCAATATGACTGTGACTCAGTTCGGGAAACTTTTGACTATGGTTTTCATCTGGATACTCTCACAAACAAAATCTAAGGCAACCGTTTATGTGATGATAATTTCCTGGGGAGGATTTAATCCCAGTGAAGCCAGAGTGAGCCGACAGGGAAGTAAGGCAGGGAAAGAAAGAAACTTATTGGAGGATTTGCTCCAGAACTGGCCACGGCAGCAAGAAGAGCTAACTACCCATGCTTGCCAGACTTTACAAAGACACTGCAAGAAGGTTCTCCGTGGGGACTGAGAAGAGGGTACTGCACTGTGCCTGGATGAGAGTGGTTGATAATGAGTGATGCAGCTAATAGCGGCATCTTCATCTCTAGCAACATCTACAGGAAAACTAGCATCCGGCCCCACAACCCTAGATGGGTGTTATCCTTTAAAAGCCCATTCTAACCAGGAGGAAAGGATTCATGGATAAACCAAATCTGGTTCAGCTTACCATTTGCATAAAAACAGATCCACTTATATACTCTTAAAATATTAGAATTTCACCCTGAAATAGCATTCCTTGAACTTTTTGCCTCTGAGAAAGATCCAAATCTTCAAGGCTGTTGCTGATTGCAATCTAAATCAAGTTTTAGCAAACTAAACTTTAGCCTCTGGCCAAACCCAGACCACATGATTGTTTTTTTGTGTGTCTCTGAGTAATAGCTTTCACATATTTAAGGATTTGGGTGGGGGGTGGAGGTGAGGGAGGAAGAAAAATCTGTGATAGAGACTCCTAAAGCTTAAAACATTCAAAAGATGTAGCTGTTTAGAAAAAAAATTCTAAAAACACTGTAAAAAGGCTTCCATGTACATACCGCTATATTTAAAATGGATCATCAATAAGGACTTACTGTATCTGCTCAGTATTATGTGGCAGCCTTGATGGGATGGGAGTTTGAGGGAGAATGGATACATGTGTAAGTATGGCTGAGTTGCTCTCCTGTGTGCTTGAAACTGTAACAAAATTGCTAATCAGCTATACTCCAATATAAAATTTTAAAATGTTTTTTTAAAAAAGAGCTTACAGCCAACTAAGCTATAGCTCTTGCTCCAACAACTAGTGCTCAAGCTAATTAATGTTCATTGTGTTTTAAAAAAAAAGTGTTTTTTAAAAAAGAGCTTACAGCAAACTAAGCTATAGCTCTTGCTCCAACAACTAGTGCTCAAGCTAATTAATGTTCATTGTGTTTTGGTTTTTTTTTTCCCCACCCTCTGCTTCAGCTGGTCTGGATTGCTTGCCTCAGGAAATGATCTAGACCTTCATTTCTGAGAGTCTGACATTCATTTTCTATGTAAGGGAACCACTTTCTGGGAGAAGAGGTTATTAGTTTATCATCCTCCATGTTCATGTGGGAACTGGAATTGAATAGGATGTCACATTTTCAGTTTCCATTGCTTAATGGTGCAGATTTGGAAGCTAAGAGTTGTTCAGTGAAGTGAAAGTCACTCAGTCATGTCTGACTCTTTGCAACCCCATGGACTACACAGTCCATGGAATTCTCCAAGCTAGAATACTGGAGTGGGTAGCTGAAGAGTTGTTTAGGGGAGGTGGAAATTCATATTTGTTTACTATTCAGACTTTAAGATTTTTGATCAACATTGCCACAATCATTTATTTATTGAGATTCCCCAATATTTGCTTCTGATTAATTTAAAAGTTTACAGTCTGCAAGACTGACTTTAAAAAAAAAACACAACCCAGCTCACTGGGTTCTGAGCTCTGACATGCTTCTTGCCCTTAGCTTAATAGCCTCTGCCCTGAGCAATTCAAGCATTGCCTCAAGTAAGGGGAAACTAGCCTTAATACAGACTTTGCCAATATTCTTACCCACCTTGTCTAGAAGAGAATAACTAATACTCGCATGGAAAAAACTGGGAACCTAATCCTCTCAATATTTGCTTTTGTTAGAGAATAGTTTTTTTTTTTTTCCTACTGCTTCTCAGTGAATAAGCCAGAGTGTGGAATACAGAAGGTGCCTCTTGCTTTCTTTACAACTTTGAATTTTGCATCTTTGGACCTTTCCCTTGAGGGCTCCATTAGGAAAGTCTTAGGCTGCTGTTAGTGGAAACCGCAGAACAGTGACACAAAGATTTCTTTTTCTCACCTAATAACTCTATGGCTTGGTCCTTGCTGGCATTTTCCCCCATTTTTCTGGTCTGCCTTAATATAGGCACTGACTTTTTTTGCCTTAAGCACATTGTCTCATTATGAAAGTTTTCACACACAACCACTTTCCAAAGAAGGAAGTTGAGATATGAGATTGAGCGACTTTTCTTTTACCTGGACACAACCAGTTTTTCCTTGGAAGTTCCTGACAAATTGCTCCTTACACATCCCTGGACTGTACTGGCTTGTGTTACCGCCTACCTCCCTCAAAAACCGGGGAAATGAGCAGTTGTCATGACTGGCTAAGACTAGATGGTGATTTACTGCTGGAGACACAGTTAGAGACGTCCCTAAATAACACAGGAATATCGTTGGTAAGAATCACAGAGCCAGGGTCTGCTATGGTGGGTGGGTGCAGTAAAAGCCTCTCATCTGTGTTGACTGGGATTGCTTCTTTTTTTACATAGATTAACTTAACTTTATTTACTGATTTGCAATGTTGTGTTACATTTACCCCCGCCCCACCCCACCCCTCTAGGTCACCAGAGAGCCCTGAGCTGGGCGCCCCCGCTGTCCTGCAGGTTCCCTCCAGCTGCCTGATTCACACGCGGTAGTGTATATATGTCAGTGCTACCCACTTCATCCCACCCTCCTTCCCCCACGATGTCCTCAAGTCCATTCTCTAAAGCTACACCTGCACCTGCAAATAGGTTCATCAGTACCATTTTTCTAGATTCCATAAATATGTGTTAATACACTATATTTGCTTTTTTTTTTATTCTTCTTAACATGTAGAAATAAACTCTTAGGATTAGAGCCTTTTCCTCTCTGACAAACCTTCACTGATCAGACCTTAATCACAGCATGAAATAAGAAAGAGTCAAAATTGACAGTTAAAAACTGAGCAATAAATTTATTATTATAGCCATAATTGTTCTTTCTCTGATATACTAAAACTCATCAGTGTAGTTGTTGAGAAGCCAAACAACATCAAGAATTAAAGAAAATGAGAACACCTCATATGCCTTAATAACTGCCAAGTGACAGGCAGTATAACTTTAGAATGAGAATTATATTTGAGGTTAATTAATTTAAGGACTCAGTTGATTATCCACCATTAGCACATCCTTTAAATTGTTGTTTTAATAAAAGTGAAAGAAATTCATTTATTGATTCTTGTCACCTGGACACCTTTGTGTTCATTACTAAAATCTCTTAGGTATAAAATAAAATTGTGTACACATGAAAATATAATTACATGCAGCAATTAAAATATGACTTTGACTTCATATTTATCAGATTTTGCTCAAAAAGTTCTCAGGTGGGTAATGCCAGATTTTAAGAGACTTATTTAAGAGATAAACTCAATTTATTTCATATTGTAATGTAATTACATATTGAAAATAATATATTTTGGAAGATTCATAACAGAAAAATTAGAGCGCATTGTTAGAAGGGTGTATAAAATTAATTTAGCTGCATTCAAAATGTTTTCTAAATATCTTCTATTTTTCTGAATGTTTAAAACTCTTGTCTGTGCCCTGTAACTTTTTTCTCCAGATATTAATATTTATGTATAAGAAACATGTAGCAAAGTATATCAATTGGAGAAATTTAATTTGATAGTATAGGGGAAGCACATTTTTACCTCTACCTTTTTAGGGCTTTTTGACTGGGTCTAAAAATTAAGCTGAAATAAAACAGATGAGCGGGAGAAAATCATGCAAATTTATACTAAATCTTCTGTGACATGGGAGCTCTCATAAGGAAAAAAGACTCAAAGAAATGGGAGAAATGACATGTTTTTATAGAATGTTGACCAGAGATAGACTATTAAGGAAAAGTAACTAAACTATGTGGCAAAGCTAAATGATAAGGATTCCTCTAATAAGCTCTGTATAGGTATAGAATTCTCTCAGTCTCTACCTGCTTGTTCTTGAGAATAGGGACATTACTTTGCTTCCTTCTAGTACATGGAGGACATCTTTCATATAGGATATTTTTTCCTGCTTTCAGGAATAAAATGGTGGGGGGGGGCGGTGCGGTCACAGAGCCCTTCTTACATCTTGTTTCTCAAGTGACTTTAATTCAAAATAGTCAGTATGTCATATCCTAGGGTGACATGCTCCAAACTCCTCATTGGTTATGTTCATATCAGTGGTTTAAGCATATAAGGTGGCAGGCAAGGACATGAAGTGGGTGGAGTATAAAGCTTATTAGACAACATTTTAACCAATCATTTTTATCCAAATTGTGTTCAATTTTTATTCGCTTAGTCTTTTAGATAGCTGCTGTTTTCTCCAACTGCACCCTCCAGAATTAACTTTATTTACATAAGACATTTTTTTTTTAATTTTTTTATTTACTTATTTGTTTTTGACCACCCTGGGTCTTCATTGCTGTAGGTGGGCTTTCTCTAGCTGCAGTGCTCAGACTTCTTTCTGTGGCTTCTCTTGTTATAGAGCACAGGCTCTAGACACTCAAGCTGCAGCAGTTTTGGCTCATGGGCTTAGTTACTCCATGGCGTGCGTGTGTGTGCGTGTGTGTGTGTGTGTGTGTGTGTGTGTGTGTGTGTGTGTTTGTGTTAGGACCATAAGTTATAAACTCTTACTACCTCTCTCTCTGAGATGTGGTGGTGTCTATATTTTTTCCCCTTGAATCCTGATTGGCTTTTGACTGTTTTGAACAATGGGATGGAGCTGGGGAATGCTGGGTGACTTCTGAGGCAGATAAGGAAAGCTTTGAAGATTCTACCCAGTTCTCTTGAAAACTGGCTCTGGGAAAAGGTGTTGTTGTTCAGTAGCTAACTCATGTCTGACTCTGTAAACCCCATGGACTACAGCATGCCAGGCTTCCCTGTTCTTCACTATCTCCCAGAGTTGGCTCAAATTCAAGTCTATTGAGTAGTGATGCTATCCGACCATTTCATCCTCTGTTGCTTTCTTCTCCTGCCCTCAATCTTTCTCAGCATCAGGGTCTGGGAAAAGATAGCCAGGATATAAATTGCAAATATCTTTAAATGCAGAGCTTCAGAGACCCCCTGTAGTCACCCTTATCTAGTAGGAAGCATAGCTGAAGTCTCAGCCTGTAACCATATCCATCACCAGCCTCAGGAGTGAGCCTGATTAGAGGCTAGGCCAGTCATGCCTTCAGAACAATGAGAGTACAGAGGACTTGTCATTGGTACTCCTGCCCAAACTCTTGACCTCCAAATTCCAAAGCAAATAATGTGACTTTTTTTTTTTTTTTTAAACCACTAAGTTTTGAGCTAACTTGTTAGGAATTCTCTTAATCAGTTTGTTCTGCCATTAAAAATACAAATACCATAGCCT